>NC_045157.1:29507361-29654861 GCF_900700415.2 Clupea harengus
TCTGTCTCCTGTGTCTGGTGCAGACATATGTTCAGAACAGTCTGAGTAATGTATGTATGCATTAGGACCCTCTACTGAGTAGTATTCAAAGGGCTGACATACAAATGCATTATCGCAATATTTGCACATTTGTGTTTGTATGCTAGCTTAAACAACACAGTAATATTGGTCTACTGTGTGCAGATACCCTTAGCTGAATCTATAATTACCTGTGAGTCAATTACAGTAAAACTAGCCCCTGTGCAGGGCATTACTGGATACACACACACATGTTGTTCTCTAGCTTGCAATTAGATGCATTTTTTCCCCATGGTGGCGGCCACTGCTTGAGGCGGAAGAGTGGAATGAGAATTGAGGGTGTTTGACATTTCAGACTGAGCTCTGCGAATTCAATATAAGGACCAACGGTAGAAAACACGGTTTGATTGGTGCTGCATTTGCCCTGCGGGAAGGTAAACACTGCAGATCATGTTCATTTTTAGAAACACACCACATTGTTTGTGGACATTTTCTCTCATGACATTAAACCGCATTCAGGAATGGTCCTGTTGCATTTTCTTGCCGAACACTGAGTTCAATTACTTTATCATTACCTGAAAAGTTATAAAACAAAAAGCTAATATCTTCCAAGCAACCTGGGAGACTATTATGTGTTTGCTTATTGTTTGGGCATGTTTTGGGCAATTACTTGGATACTTTTCTTTTCTTAGAAAATATTTAATTGAAGAGTGCTGATGCAGGTATATGCTGTGCAAATCCTTTATGTCAAGGTAGCCTGAATCAAATCCTGCAGGTCTGTTCATGTTATAGCCCTTTTCATGATTTATAATCCTAAATCAAATGGAAAATATTGATGTTACAAAGCTATCTATGTTCATTTTATGAGATAGCTGACAGGCAAATTCTCCTTTTTTGCAGATCAAGTTCCTTAAGATGGAAATGGAGAAGAAGACCAAGATAATTAAGGACCTGCAGCAGGAGGTACGTGTCTTCACACATTATATTTTACCACAGGGTTTACCATATTATGTACAGTATCCCAGATTTGAAGGGCACCCTTTAACAAGGGTTTGTTAGAGGACTGTTATGCACAGTAGTGAGGGGGCGGGGGGGGGGGGGGGGGGGGGGGGGGGGGGGAGCCAACCACCATGAAAATCACCTCCACAAAGGCCACCATGTTACAATAAACCATCGTGCTTCATTGACACAATTGCAACAATTTGGGGAACTATGAATTCTAAAGCATGCTTGGCTTACAATCCCTTGGTGTTCCATCCTAAATTGTACCAAAGGGAGTGTCAATATGTCATATATTCTGCTATGAAATGCTCTTTTAGGCTCACATGTCTGCCCTGCAAACATTCTGGCTCTAATCTTGTGTGGCTGCAAAGTCTTTGGAAGGCCTTATCTGACGCGGTGCCATGGCCTACAGAGCTCCCATCAGCCATACTGGAGCATTGCAAGAAAGTTGGCACTTTGAGCATAAGTCACAGTACAATGACATATCTGCTTGGATGGATCTCATTTTCACTCAGGGTCTGTTCTGGGTTGGCCACATGTCACTCTTAATGGCAGCTGGCACAGAGGATAGCCCTTATTTAGAAAGAGGAGGAGATGCAAGTGTCTGGACTTGATTCCAAGCCAATTCCGCCTCATTGAGTCACATTGCACTGCTATTCCACCTCATTAACCCTGTGTGCGTGTGTGTGTGTGCGCGTGTGTGTGTGTGTGCGTGTGTGTGTGTGTGTGTGTGTGTGTGTGTGTGTGTGTGTGTGTGCACATGTGTGCATATCTGAAGAAAAAAAGAGATAGAATAGAGAAGAAAAGAGCAGAGAAGAGCAGAAGAAAAGAGCAGAAGAGAAGAGAACAAAAGAAAAGAAAAGAGAAGCAGAGAATGGTGTTGCTGGTGGCATCAGCGTCATGGGTTTGAGTTCTGCCCCATGGAACCCATACAGCAAGCTCCTGGCAAATATACAAAAACAAAACAAATTAAAGTCAAAGAAAGCAAAGTCTTTTTTTCAGTGTTGCCTGTATCCGTAGAAACAGAATTGATGCATTTGCTTTTGTCCATGGCAACAAATAACTGGCATCCTGACAGAACCGCTCTCTGCCCTCTCACTAAAGGTTCTGTTTATAAAAAAGAACATTAAGAATAGGTAGAGATAAAACCTGGAAAAACGGAGCCATTTTGTGGCAGTGTTCTGTGAGGCGCGTCACTCCATCTTCAGACAAGCCTCCATTCTCATTTGCTTCCTATCGCTGAGGGAAGAGTGCCGCACCTAGGTCACCTTGAGGAGTCATAATAGGCTTACTCCAGAAGAACTGTGTTTGTCACTGAGCACAACAGCAGAGCAGGAGTCTTCTATTCCAGTTTTTCAGACCATAAAAAGATTATCTGTTCAACAGTGCAAACATCAATCTCTACTCTAGAGTACATCTTCACGTTTTTCATATTTTTTTCACAGAACAAAAGCCTGAAGAACAAACTTATGTCCGGCAACAAGCTCTGTGACATCCATGCAGAGGAGGCAAGTTACCCATTCACTGTACAGGATTTACTTTCTCTCTCTCTCTCTCTCTCTCTCTCTCTCTCTCTCTCTCTCTCTGTCTCTATCTCTCTCTCACACACACACACACACTAACAAACACACACACACAGACACACACGCACAAGGTTTATAGATTATCTTATTATAACTCAGTGCATCAGTGAACATCATACAAATAGCTAAAAAGCATGCAAAATGGCTTCTTATTTTGATTACTATTGTAAACACCCTTTATTTGTCTATGTATGTTAATCCCTATTGTTTGCAATGTGGTTATGTACTTATAGGTACAATACCATTATTTTTTCGCGGGGGAGGGGGATTTGTCTTTACACACCATTAGGTGTATGAGGTTTGTGTGTATGTGTGTGTTTGGTGTGTATGTGTGTGTGTGTGTGTGGCAGGCCAGCCATGGGAGTGGGATTGAGCGTTTATTCAGTGGGCAGGCAGCCAGTGCATGACTGCATTATTGTGTGGGCCTTGCAGTTCACTGAAGGGAAGATTTTTATATTTCACCGTTTTGTGAAGGTCTCTCCTTTGAGCTGAAGCTTTGCCCAGCAAGCGTCCACAAAGGAGTCCTCTGCCGCGGCTCAAAAAATCCCACTACGTGATCAAAAACCAATTTCACTATTTGAATAAGCTAACGCACATTTCCTTATCTTCTTTTTGCAGTCCAAAAAAATCCAAGCACAGCTGAAAGAGCTGAGGTACGGCAAAAAGGATTTAATTTTCAAGGTAAGCATCAACCAAAAAAAGATTCCTCATTATTGGCCCTTAACAGAGGTAAACTGGTGCTTCAGTCCACCTTCAAAAGGTGATTCCACACAGGCCTCCCGCTTAATTGAGTCTCAGATCATTGACTTGCTGCCTTGAGGGAGAGGCCTATGCACCGGGAGCCTCAACATGTCATCCTATCCAATTTGCACTGCTGTTTTCTTCACCACACAGTATAACACAGCTTTATTTTACAGCCTTTCTAAAATGGGAGGCATTGGCAGTTACTCCCCTGACACGGGCTCCTCCCCTTTAAGAAACTGAACGCAGGGACACTGCTATGGGGTACTGCACAGTAGAATTTTAGTAGCTCTACTTGAAAAGGGCTTGACAGAAGTAACATATGTTGGTTTTCCATTTTCTTTTCCTAACAAGATCGACTGGCATTCAATTATTGCATGTCTTCAATACTAACTGCTTATGACAGATTTTCTGAGAGGCTTTATAAAAAGCCTTTTCATTAACTTAAAGATCTCAAGTCTGTACAACATGCATTGGAGTTATTTTCAGGTTCTTACACTCTTCTTCATTAAGTCACTCTGAACAGATGCAGGAGCAGACGATGTTGACAAAAGTTGACAAAACAACAGTCATTAACCACTGAAACCAACCAAATTAAAATAAAAAAGTGTTGGAGGAATGAGATTACTCTAGTTGAGAAACCTGACCTTTGTGAAAGGGTTTTGCATATGGGAATATGTATAATGATCATTGGCATTTATTGGCACATGCAGACGACCTTTCCAAACTTTCCAAACGCAGACAGGAAAATGTCAGTGGATATTTCTGCCACAGTGGCTTTTCATATCAACGCATGAACCTTTAGACCTGGCACATCATGTGATATTAGTGTTCAAACATAATATGGAGACATTTGGGCGTTAAAAGAGCATATCTGTGACCTCAGGGCCTTGACAGGGCAAACTGCCTGGAAACCCATCAATCTTTTCACCAATAGTGTTTACCACGGAATTTCAGCTGGATCAATATTCATTCTTATTGACAGGGGGGGTATTTACACTTTGATAATCTGGGCTGATTAACCTTGGTGCAGCCCTTCACTCGCAAACCTCTCTGTAACAGTCATGAGTTGTTATTCATCTATAATTCATTTTCATGAGCATCACACCAGTGGAATGATCTATTTCTGCTTTGTGGACAGTAAAACATACTGGCCATGCACTTGAAATTAATAATGGAATTCATTCCATTAATGATGACACGAGCTGTAAATGTGCTGAGGTATGGGAGTGCAGTGGTACATGCATATGGTTTGGCATTAGGGAGGCAGTCAGATGTAATACAGCCCAGGCTGCCTCTTACCTTCTTCCAGAGATACACGGTTGAAATGGGTGCTCTTTGACGTGAAGACGAGAGGCTTACCACTAGAACATCCACTACTGGTGTGATATGTGTTTCATGCTTAAATACAGGTTTTGGTTGTCCAGCCCCAGGTCCAAAGGTGACGCTGTTGGTGTGATATGTGTTTCATGCTTAAATACAGGTTTTGGTTGTCCAGCCCCAGGTCCAAAGGTGACGCTGTTGGTGTGATATGTGTTTCATGCTTAAATACAGGTTTTGGTTGTCCAGCCCCAGGTCCAAAGGTGACGCTGTTGGTGTGATATGTGTTTCGTGCTTAAATACAGGTTTTGGTTGTCCAGCCCCAGGTCCAAAGGTGACGCTGTTGGTGTGATATGTGTTTCGTGCTTAAATACAGGTTTTGGTTGTCCAGCCCCAGGTCCAAAGGTGACGCTGTTGGTGTGATATGTGTTTCGTGCTTAAATACAGGTTTTGGTTGTCCAGCCCCAGGTCCAAAGGTGACGCTGTTGGTGTGATATGTGTTTCGTGCTTAAATACAGGTTTTGGTTGTCCAGCCCCAGGTCCAAAGGTGACGCTGTTGGTGTGATATGTGTTTCGTGCTTAAATACAGGTTTTGGTTGTTCAGCCCCAGGTCCAAAGGTGACGCTGTTGGTGTGATATGTGTTTCGTGCTTAAATACAGGTTTTGGTTGTTCAGCCCCAGGTCCAAAGGTGACGCTGTTGGTGTGATATGTGTTTCGTGCTTAAATACAGGTTTTGGTTGTCCAGCCCCAGGTCCAAAGGTGACGCTGTTTAAAGAAAAAGACAACATCATTTGTAATATTGTTATCTCAGTTTGTGTGAAAACTGGAAATCAACTCTCTTTTCAAATATGGTCTGTCAGGTCATTTTCGAAAGAAAGGACCTTTATTTGTTCACTGTTGGCGCATTTCCACATTAGGGTAAAATCCCAGTGTCTGGGAAAAGCCTTTTTTGTGTCCATGTCTGAGGCGGGAGCAGGGCCATGGCCAAAACCTCAAACCTCAGTCCGGTCCTGGAGAGGGACCAGAGAAATTTAACAGATAAGTGGCGTCAGTTTAGGTTGCCTAGCAACGAAAAAACTGCGTATGGATAAATCAAACAATTTCCAACAATTTCATGTTTCATGAGTCATTTCAATTTCTTCTGTGTGCATTTGTGCGGCCGTTCCTGAGCACTATTCAGAAGTTTCTAGCGATGATGTTCTCTGTTTTGCGAATATCTCCAATAGCACAACTCCTGATGGAAACAGAAGACCAAGTCTATTCACCTGTGCTGGAGCCAGAGGAAAAGCCTGGTACTGGCCCTGGTCATAAATGGACAAAGGCCATGTATTTGTTACGTTTCAAATTATAAAAATTGCCTCTGAGAAAAAAAAAAGCCTTTGTTCAAGCAACAATATCCATAATCACTTGGCTTTGTTTTAAAGTAATTTGGTTTAAGGGACACTGAATATACGTCTGCCTTTCAATTTGGAATTGTTGTGGAAAGATCACCCGCTAGCTTTTGGGCTCATGATTAAAGACCATCTGAGTCTTAATAGTATCAGTTCCCTTTCAAGTACAGAGGAGCCATTTCAAGAGGCTGTGTTCAGTGATCTCACAGAAGGCACAGAGAGCCCAGACCTGCTTTAGCTCCCATTTGTGTTTCAAAACATTGATATGTGATGTCACTTGTGTTCCTGTAGCCCATGACAAGTTAAGAATCTACTGCATGTGGAGACTCTGTTCATTTGCTGCTACTGCTAACTTGCCATGAGCATGTAGTGCACTTCAGAATCATGTAAAACAGTGGTGGTGGCTTTAAAGACAACTGCATTTGGAAAATGAGGACACTGCTGAGAATGTTCATTGGATTTTACAGCAAATCTTGAGAAAGTTACCAAAATATGGTGCAGAAGTAATACAGTTTAATGAACTGTGAAAAGGCATACTGCATCACATATTGTTTACATTTCTAAGTAGTCCCTTCTGTGAACTAGGTACTTTTGACAAAGCAATGAGTACTATTTTGCTGTGTTCATGTTTTGTTGGTTCAAATGAAAAAGAAAACGATCACAAAAAAGTGTGGTGTTTATTTGAAAAAAAAAATACATCACTACACATTACTACAGTGAGAGTTTACATTTATATTTAGCAGACGCTTTTGTCCAAAGCGACGTACAAGGGAGAGAACAGTCAAGCTAAGAGCAATAAAAAACCTGTTGTAACAATAAATACTACTTTACATAAGAAATAGAAAAACGACCTAGAAAGGAAAAAGAAGTGCAGGAATGTAACTGCTGAAGTGCAAGTTAAGCACTAGTCAAGGTGCCAGTTAGGAAGGGAGATGCTCTCTGAAGAGTTGGGTCTTCAAAAGCTTCTTGAAGGTAGAGAGGGACGCCCCTGCTCTGGTAGTACTAGGCAGTTCGCTAAAATGACTAATGTGTGTGGGTTCTAGTGTAGGTCAGATGGCTAAACTGATCATGTGTAATGAGGATATTGATATCCATTGGTCATATGTCATGGAGCTTGCACAGCTTTGTTTTTGATTTCTTTTTTGATTATTATTTTTTGCTGGCCAAGCTCAAAATCTTAAATAGCTCGTTCAAATATCACCTTTTTTGGATCACTGCAGCCTCCTCTTTCTAGACCAATAGCTCCGTATCCATCTAGCTCTCAGCCAACTCAAACCATTAAGTGATAATTGTCAAGGAATGTACAGTGGTGGAAGAATACAGGAAATAATACAACATTTCTATAATACATTCACTTTTCTATAATTATATGCCGAACAAGACTGCATATTATTTCTTTTGTGGTCTTACAAATGGTCATATGCTTGCAAGCATATGTCTCATTATATCAATTATGTAGCTGGGGAAAAAGCCATGCCATTTGCTTGTTAGAGCACAATATACTGAGGGAAAATGTCTGAGGTTCAGTGGTGTCAGCAATGTGTCGTTCTTTCAGGGTCAACAGCTAATGGACTTGGAAAACAAGCTACTGGTAGCCAAAGAGGAGCTGGAGAAAGCAGCGCTGGACAAGGTAAGGACAATTAAAGTGTTTCTGTAAATTAAGTTGCCCTTTCCCTCTCTCATCTGCATGCTGCTTGCCCCACCTTGGGCCCTTATTCCTGGCTAGACAGTGAGCATGTCCCTACAAGGAAGGAGGTTATCCCACCGCAGGGACCACTAGGAGAATGGACCATTGCAATCACTTTTCACATATGTCCCTGTGCTGTCTCCAGGAGTCGCAGCTCAAAGCCCTGAAGAACACAGTGCATCTCTGCTTCTCCTCTGTTCTGCACAGCCAGACAACCAATGGACACAGATTCCCTGCTACCCCCGCTCACCTGTTTAGGTACGCTCCGCTGATCAACAGCTCCAGAGTCACTTTTCAGCAGCCACACGCAAAGGTAAGGTGCCCCCCAACCTGACACATGCTTACTTACTTGTGAAATATCTCTCAAGCAGGCCGTGTACATCACTGTTACCTAGCCCCACTGGGACCGGGCTAGACTTGCCCGTGTAGCAAGGCACTGAGTGCAGTCCTCATTACACAGTCTGCAGAATGTGTTAATGCTAATGTGCTTGCCAGGCAAATAAAACATGATCTTATTTTGGGGTTATGCCGTTCAGCAAGACTTGTGAGACTTTTTTCTGTTATACAACAAATCTATTGTGTATGATGTGAAATTTTCTGTTTTCACGAACCATTTGTTTTAATGTTTGCTCAGAGAAGCGTTAGCGTGCATGTTCTGTTTAGGTTTGTGCGTATATGGTTTTGAAAGGAATTTCAAGGGGAATTGGTGAGGTTCTGCAGTAACATGTGTCTATTAAGTGTTTGCAGCTTTGGACAAAGAAAAATGTATTGCCAGTCAAATTTGCATTGCGGCTGAATTAACATACTATAATTCAACAGCTAGCCACACAGACTTGCGTGAATCCAACAATAAAGGGATCACGTAATTGTGTGGCATAGGTCAGCATCGTCTTCCCCCACTCCCATGTTGGGCCTTTGAGTGAATAATGTGCTGGAGTAGTGCTCCAAGTCACATGATGATTTCGTTGTCCTTGACAGTTTCTCAAGAACATTTGAGTAAATTACTTTTGTAGAGGTTTACTAAAGCTCTTCATGAACATGTACAGAGAAACGACGAGGAAGTGGACAGTGGAAGCGTACTGAATGGAACACCCAATCAGCATGGACAATGACAAACAGAAGTGTCCTCTGCAGACACACCATGAAAGAGACAGGAAGCCTCCACTAAACACCTGCTAATTGACACGTTTGATTATGTTGATCAAATGAGAGAGGAGCTCTTTTCCTCCCAACACATCCTTTATCTGAAAAAAAAAATGGGTTTCTTTATTCATTTCATGCTGTGCCTTTAGAAATGAACAGTCATTTTAGATGAAGTACATACTTTTACGATAGATCCTCTACAAAGGCTATCACAGTGATATTGGACTAATCAAGCTGATGACAGACACTGCAGTGTTTCACCGCTCACACTGCTCTTTGTGAGGGAATCAGTATGTAAGAGGCTTTTCCCTCTGTGATGCAGTCAGAATGCATTCTGCCTCTGTGAGATGGCTTGCTGAGAGCCCTGACGTTATGAGCTACCCAGAGGACACTGCAGTTATTTTTCATTATACTCCAGTAGTCCTGTCCATAACCCGGATATGTCTCCTGAACAATATCAAGAAACATCAAATAGCTGCATAAAAGCTATCTTATGGTGCCATTCATGGTATCGAGTTACTATCTGCACAGGAGGAAGAGCAGACAAAGCATATACTCACAAGGGAGGATGACCTCATCACAGCAGTGCGTGATTTCGCTAGCTTTTGCTTTCAAGAGCAGTGAACTGAAAAGAAGATATGCTAGTTCAACTGAAAAATGTTGCTGGTTAATATTAAAGAAATTGAGATTCTGGTGTTTCTTTCTGTTTTACAACTCACTTGATTAGAATTCAAATAGCTCATGCGCGTCTCCGCCAGGAATTGCTGTACCCTCATGTTCCCACTGTGATGGTCTTCTTAATGAATTGGAGATGGTCTCCGTCAGATACATTACTGTTGCTCTTGTCTGTCAATATGAATGTCTCCCATCACTTGAAGCAAGCTAGGAGAAGCTTTCAGTTTTCAGTTAGTGTCAGTGGGCAAACTATATATTCATAATGCATTGTCATCTACTTTGGAAGCAGATTTTGCGGCTCATTTAAAGCTATTTCATCAACTAGAGATTGCAGTCTGTAGAGTGTTCACAGCCTGTGTGGCTCTATGGGTTCATGGAATTCAAAACTTTCAGCACCAAGGGAATAACTTTCATCTCATTTAAATTTCCACATAAACAAGATGCACACATCACTTAATAAATGGATGTACACATACACATACTATTGCACCTAGGCCATCTATCTGTAGATAACATTGGTAGCTATTCTTGATTTACATGATTTCTGCCAAATACAAGCCAAACAGTAAAATCTAAGAATAACTGACATATTGTTAGCTAGCCTACAATGCATTACCTACAATGTATTTATATACATTTTGGTACCCAATGTGATTCAGATTTTTAAATGACAATATGACAATAAATGACAATACGTGAACCTATCAATGATGTTATCATTTCATAGCAGATCTGAAACATACTGGGAAGCTAAATGGTTATCGAGTGTTAATTTCCCTAAGTGTTAAATACAGATAAATACTAAACTCTCAAAACTTGAAATAGGCCTTTTTAGTAACCAGGCCTTGCTACATACACAGTCTCTGTGTTTATTTTAAATCCAACTCGAACTGCAGCAGTTAGACACAGTGGTGTGATGAGCAGTGTGTGCCTTTGTAGAATCAGCATTCATTATTACCTCCTCATGGTTATATTTACTTACTGTGAACTACACTGCGACAAATGATTAAGCATTGTGCTTGCAGTAGATACAGAGCTACAAGCATCAGGAAAATATTGTGATGGCAATTATCCTTGCAATTATTTACCTACCGTATTTTTTCAGAACCAAATATTCTGAAAAGTGATATTCCCAACTTTAAAAACTCCAATAAATCAACCATTTTCTGGACTTGATTATCTGTAAAACATTTATTTTTATTTTATTTGCTAGGATAATGTATTGTAGCAAACCACCATTGACTCCCCAACAAACTCTAAAGCTTGCAATCAATTTTCATGGTCTGCAAGAAAACTACATATTTAGTTGCTGGTGGTGGTTATAAGTGAAAATCCTCTTTGTGTCTTTGGATTTGAAAGTGGATGAGCTTTTGGGTTATTTGTGCTCATACCAAGCCCCATTCAGCGCCATGCTCATCTTCTGTTTGTGTGCGTAATAGGCACTAAGCTCCAGCAGACACTAGCGATAACACCGCTGCCTCCGCACAGAATTCCCGGCTAGTGAAAGATTCATTAGTGGGGGTTTGAGGGATCAGCCATCTTCATATTTAACAGGCCTTGAGAGGTGGCAAGTCCTTTGGTACACTAGCATGCTGATTTGACTACGGCCCAAAATACTTTTCTTATTTTACTGTATATGATGTATGTATGTATGTATGATGTATATTAAAGAAACATATTTGTAAATATTTCAACAACACTTGTTTGGGGTTGGGTGAATATTAAAGCAACATATCATGAGTGAGAGTAGGGTTGGTAAAGGATATCCTCGCGGTTGTGATTCGGCCGTAGGCCTGCAGGTAATCACAGCCGTAAAGGATATCCTCGCGGTTGTGATTCGGCCGTAGGCCTGCAGGTACTCACAGCCGTAAAGGATATCCTCGCGGTTGTGATTCGGCCGTAGGCCTGCAGGTACTCACAGCCGTAAAGGATATCCTCGCGGTTGTGATTCGGCCGTAGGTAATCACAGCCGTAAAGGATATCCTCGCGGTTGTGATTCGGCCGTAGGCCTGCAGGTAATCACAGCCGTAAAGGATATCCTCGCGGTTGTGATTCGGCCGTAGGCCTGCAGGTACTCACAGCCGTAAAGGATATCCTCGCGGTTGGGATTCGGCCGTAGGCCTGCAGGTAATCACAGCCGTAAAGGATATCCTCGCGGTTGGGATTCGGCCGTAGGCCTGCAGGTACTCACAGCCGTAAAGGATATCCTCGCGGTTGTGATTCGGCCGTAGGCCTGCAGGTACTCACAGCCGTAAAGGATATCCTCGCGGTTGGGATTCGGCCGTAGGCCTGCAGGTACTCACAGCCGTAAAGGATATCCTGCACCAAGCCCACGAACACGAGTGCCATATTGCTTTTCTACTGCAGACTAATTGAGTTTGAAGACACCAGATTGTGCTTTCTTTCATTCATTTTGATTTTGTTTATCCATTCTCTGCCCCGAAAAACAGTTCCAACCGGAGTTTTTGGCGTCAAGTGTTGGCAGCCAAGGAAACAACGAATATTATTACTGCAGCTGTACTGGTTAATTAAGCAAACGATTCAACAAAGATTGATTTGTCTCACACCCTCACGTATTATATGGCCATGTCATTCTGTTTTGTCCAAATCAATTCTGACAGTGTTTGAGGGTTTAGGTGTAAGCAGGAGCTTCTTAAAATGGGGGTATTCTCCACAAAATACTAAATCATCCTTTCCGCTCTTTTCCCTGTCACAGGATATCCCAAAAGTTCCCAGAATCACTACAACAAGTAAATCGTCTGTGAACACTGAGGTAATGAGGAGAGATAGCCCAGGAGTCAAGGACTGCCAGGTGGTAAAGGTAAATCTTTAGTGCAATTCCATTCTAATAGCCAATCCCTGACCCTCCGGCCCAAATGTAGCGGCAAATCTGTTCATTGAGCTTCAGTGCATCCCTTTGTCACTGGAGCATTAAAGTCTATCAGGAACCCTACCCAAAATGTCATCCATTCAGAGAGTGCTCCGGCTATATTAGTCCTGCCCTTTACCTCGAGTAATCTTTAGTCCACAGGTAGAGCTGAAGTGTGGTCAGAAGGTATCTTAGAGATAGTATGCATTGGTGTTCCGGAAAGGGACCGTGTGTACACTGATACTCATTTCCATCCCGTGCTTAATTGACTGAGTTAAATAATATATTGGCTTGGGTCTCCACTGAATGGATTCCTCTGTTTTAATCAGTGGGTTGTTGCAAGGTGGCTAAAGACCGTAGCCCTTTAGGCAGTGATAACAAGTAGAAACTCTTAAGCAGAAAGAGCTGTAGTTTAGTCTATTCACACTTGACCATCTGCTAGAGGACACGGCACACACACAGATCACGCGTTTTATACATAATATTTTATTAAAAGTGAAGATTAATAATACAGCATTTGCAGCTAGATTTGAAACTCTCAGTGAAAGACAAAATGTCTCAGTGTCTGAGACAAGGTCAGAGAAGTCAAACCTGCCCAACTCATGGCCTTACTTCCACAACTACATATTTTCAGTATACCTAAAAAGTGCAATTTAGTCATGTCTGTAGCTGTCATTAATTAATCTGGCAAATGATTCATGTAAAACATAATTTATTACACATGGTGTACTGTATTGTTCAGGGATTGTCAGTTGAAAGCAATAATTGTTTGTTGTCAGTATTAGATATTACTAATTCTTAACAGTCTCATTATCAACCAACCAACAATATTGGGTGCAAAGGCAGGTGCTTGATTTGAAGTATGCAAACCCAATGCTAATAGCCCATTGTTTCTCAATCCGAACACACACCTTATTGTTCTCCTTGACTTACTAGTGTGGATTTTTGGAGTGATCTGAGAAAAAGGCAGGATCTTGTTTCACTGGATAATGTTCATTGTATTAGCCTCATTACTAAGCAAACAACCAACCAACCATAAAACCAACCAACATGCAGCTGCTCTCCTAGTAACTCTTACTGTATGTGTACGGCCATTGCCTCCCTCCTAGGAGACCACAGGGAGACCTTTGTCAAGATTCAGTACATCAGGGAGAAAAAAAAGGAAAGGAGTTGGGTGCGGTGGGACCTTCTTGACGTGTGGTTATCAATAACACTAATAGAAATGAGGGGGGGGGGGGGGGGGGGCGGAAGAGATGGGGAGGATGGGGGGAAGAGATAGATGGGTAGGGAGGAAGAGATAAAGAGAACAGCCTCCAGAGGAATCACATCTAGTGAGAAAATCACCGTCCACGAACAACATGTCAGAAAGATTGTCCCTTAATGAAAATGTGCCAAAAACAATGTTCACTCTCATGGTATTATTGATGATATCATTTTGGCAGGGATTTGAAGGAGGAAGTCCCATTGCTGTAGGAGAGAGGCTTGCGTTCCTAGATTAGATGAGACAGTTTAAAATTATATTCACACTTGTGGTATATTGTTCAAGAACACTCTTTCTATTTTGCATATTTTTTATGTGAGCTGGTAGGAAGACAGACACAATTTCCTTTTTTATCTCCTTCTGTACTTGGGAGCCACGAGAGGTGTGGACCAGGACACAAAGGACTCCTAAAATGTGCCATTGTGCGACTGCAGTCCCGGAGATACTTTGTGTACGCATGTGTGTTTCTGCCATCGATTCGCCAAGATTCCTGACTGTGTCCTTAGTGTATTTTCTTCTCTCAAAGAACTGTGCATTAACAATCCAAACTCAGCATGTATCTCAGCAGGCAGTCCCAATAGGAAGCAATTACACTCTTTCCAAGTGTCTCGCGTCAATTTTGCCCACACTTCCAATCTACAGTGAATTCCTTTTCTCATGATTTTATATCCCGTGTTTCCTGTGTTTACTACTGCACAAACAAGACTCTTATAAACATGTTTAAGTGAATACCCCCCCCCCCCTCAAGCATCTCCATGAATCTGTTTTAAATGCAAAGCAGCCTAATCATCATATCGTAATCTGTGCTTTTTTGGAAAGGTTCCTGCTATGTGTGCAGCATAGACCTTTTATGGATCATTGCTTTATGCAGATTAAGCGCTAAACCAACACACACACATACACACACACACACACACACACACACACACACACACACACACACACACACACACACACACACACACACACACACACACACACTCACAGTGTGAGAGTGAGAAGAGAGACATATTAAGGAGATAGAGAGAAAGAGAGAGAGAGAGGAAGAGAAAAAGAGAGATAGAGAGGGAGAGACAGACAGTTTGAGTGCAGTGCATGTTGAGACATAAAATGGAGCGAGATAATTTCTTGGGAGTGAGGAGATAATGATCCAGAGTTTATGGCATCCAAAAGAAAGGCACCATTAAAATCTATGTGCTGGCACCTGAAGTGATTATTATATAATACAAGATATTTTTAATTCTGTCCTTCTAACCAAGACTATTTTCCCGTTCATTGTAGGTTGACGGAAAGTGTTTCCAGAACCAGACTGAGAGGGTATCTGTGGAGACCAAAAAGATTACAGGCCACACCCAGGTGAGCTTCAGTGTCCCCATACGAGTAATGTCACATGATCTCACAGTACATGCCACGCTAACAGAGAATCTACTGGTCCTTTTGGTTCGGCATCTGTAGAGACAAAGAGCGACGTTAGCTCTGATTGATTTCCCTGAGGCTCTGGTCTTAAGACCAGCATTTCACTATTCAGCAATAAGTACCACGCTCCCATGAAGTGTTAATCTCTGCTAACAGTCTCTTGACAAGTTCCTCTGCTCAGTCCCCCGCATTAGTGTGACCATAGTCCTGTTCTCAGCTACTCTCCTGTTCTCAGGCTTCTGTGCACATTTCTGGCCATTTGTTTCCAGCCTTTTAAATGGAGATATTAATGCATTCACACAGAGGATTGTGGAAATGAAACGGCTTGTAAACCCCCCCTGAGTACACTGGCCTTATCAAGTCCTTAGGAGGATATTGGATTTCACACTAGAGCTGATCGCCTGCCCTCAGGACAAAGCCACAGAGTTTAGGAAGTGTGCAGAGCCAGTCACCTGAGAAGCCAACCTACTGGGATAGGTGGAATAATGTTCTGCGGTCCGTACTTTCTTTTTTGTGTTACGTGTGATTAGCATATGCTAGCGTAATGAGGTCTCACTCGGTGAACCGTCTTCATATTTTTTTATAGCCTGTCTCTGAAACCTAGGGAAATAAATGTGGTGTTCACACTGTCATATGGGCTGACTAAGCTGTTGAAATGAATGCTCCAATCAATCAGTATAGCATGTGATGGCTAATCTTCATTTTGCCTTACAAAAACCATACAGATCCCTAAAAATACGTATTGCTTGTTTTTGTGGCAATGCTGACATATCTTTTTTTGAAAACTAGCCCTAGAACAGAGCTGCTGCTCTTCACATGGACACCATAAAGAGTGTAATTGTTTGGTTTGAACCCTTTTACAGAAGAGCCATGACAGAACTGGAAATGGCAATGCAAGGACATCAGAGGGTGACATGACAATGGAGGGCGCCATTAAAAAGACACATCTCGACAAACACAACTGAAGGCACACAGGATGAAGTCGCAGATTTTCTGCATGGTCTGGATGATGTCAAATGAATTTAGGTCCCTTCTTTCACTCAAAAAGCATATAAGCACACACACACATGCACGCTGGCAAGCACACAATTAGATTCGCTCAGTAACACACACACGCATACACATTGGCATACATGCATACACATACACTCTCTTACAATGTCACATAGAGGCTCTGCTGTTGTAGAAATGTCACTTCCCAACCTACTAAATTTTTGAACTTTCATGATTAAATAAGCAGCATAGTACAATGGCATGCATACTAGACATATAGGTTTTTTAAAGGTTGAAATGGTATTGGTAATTTTGTTTTATAAATGTTGATTTCTTTGTTAACTCCTTAATTTTTTTAAGTGAGGACACCACTATATTAATTTGTGATGTTTATAAATAAACTTCTCTTGTCAACTGGTTCAACACAGATTTTCAGTGCTGATACTGCTCTTTCTCAATTAAGAACTGTTCTGCAAAATTGAAAACAAAAAAGTATGGTTTCTCACACATTGTAGCAAAGGTTGATTTATTCCCTGTTCCATATTCCAAAGTACGTAGGCTCAAGTTGGCTGGCCAACTTTCACCATTGAATATTCCTGAGCTCTTCCTTCCTTGTTGGCGTCGGAGAAGAAGAGCTACAGACTCACAGTGAGTCGTTTTCCCTGAGAATGATGTGCCATGCACTGAGTATTAATCTTCGCTACATCTGTCTCTTTCTCTATCTTTCTGTGTCCTTTCAATAAGCCGTGATTTTTTTGGTAAATGTGTAAAGAATAAATGGTTCTTTGTGGAGAAATGCCTCAGTTGTGCTTTGACTTCAAGTACAAAAGTATTTTACTGCATGTATGTTTGACTTCAAATCAGTAGCGTAACATAATTGTGATTGGGTCCCGTCACCCAGCCCCAAACATAGCCACATGGACACACACAGAGTCAACCACAACTGCAATGCAGACAATTGCTATGTCAGCATAGAGAGGCTCGCTTTGCAACTCTCATCCTGGGGTGCGTTTCAAGACAAATGACGCAAGTCCTTACTGAACGACGGTGGAGTGTTGGCTGAACTATCGACAAGAATGAACCTCTTGTTCAGTTTTCACCTGTAGCATAATGGCATTCAATGATTTGAGATGGCATAATATTCACAGTAACCAGAGTCCTGCTGTAAAAAAAAAAACATTTTCACTATTAAAGTCAACAGTTCCCACACTTTAGAGTCAGTCCATGCCAAATCACTTCAAATCTGAAACATTTCCCACATAACCCTTTTAACATTTTAGCATGTATACCTGCACTCCAGATATGGGCACAGGCCAAATTTCACATCCAAACACCAAAAATTAACAAAAATAGAATTATAGAAAGTCATTTGAATTAAGGTACCCTCACAGAAATACTCACTCTTGCACTGTCCAAAGTGTGCTGTAGCATTTCCACCATAACTCCAAATCTCAAACATACCTATAAAGTGTCTATAGTGGAAGCATACGTACTGTAGGTACATAACAACATTCTTTTTTTCCCCCACACAAAAGTGGTCCTTTGAAATCTCAAGGTTTGTACTGATCGCAATATAATGTGATTGAAAATAAAGATAATATCAATTGAAATCATTGAGCCTCAAAGTTGAAATATGGGTATGATAAAGACATACATGTAAACTAAATATAAGCAAAACTTCAGCATGCTAGGTAATAATAGGATTATAAAAAGAAGGTGGAAAGGAAGCTGCAGCACAACAATACCAGAGAGGTGTGGAGGGGAATGAAGACCATCACTGGCTACAAGCAGAAGGAAAGTCTGGTGACAGCCTCTGATGTGACCAAGGCCAATGAGTTCAACTACTTTTACAACAGGTTTGACTCAGCGGCCTCATCATCATCAGCCCTCCCCTTCCCCCCCCCACCTCTCCTCAAGCAACAGCCTGCCCCCCTTCACCAGCTCCTCCTCACAGCTATAGCCCTAACATCACGTCTGAGCCCCCTCCCCCACCAAGTCTCCCCCTGTGCCTCACAGCTGACGAGGTAAAGGTGGAGCTGGAAAAATTGAACGCGGGAAAGGCGGCCGGCCCGGATGAAGTGTGCCCGAGGCTGCTGAGGGTCTGTGCTGACCAACTTGCCGAACCCCTTCAGGAGCTCTTCAACCTGAGCCTACAGTCAGGGAGGGTCCCGGTTCTGTGGAAAACATCATGTCTCGTGCCGGTACCCAAGACTGGGCGCCCGGCCGTGCTCAACGACTACAGACCGGTGGCCCTCACTTCACACATCATGAAGACACTGGAGCGGCTGGTTCTACGTCACCTGAGACCTCTGACTGAACATGCACTTGACCCCCTGCAGTTCGGGTACCGGGAGAGTGTAGGGGTGGATGACGCTGTTCTTTACCTGCTCCACCGGGCCTACTCCTACCTGGATGAGCCGGGAAGTCATGTGAGGATCATGTTCTTCGACTTTTCGAGCGCTTTTAACACCATCCAGCCTCTCTTACTTGGAGAGAAGCTCTAAAGGATGGTGGTGGATCCCTTCTTTACATCCTGGATTAAAAACTACCTGACAGGACGGCCGCAGTTTGTCAGACTGGGGAGCTGTGCCTCTGATATAGTTGTGAGCAGCACTGGGGCTCCGCAGGGGACTGTGCTGGCTCCGTTCCTGTTCACCCTCTACACGTCAGACTTCATCTACAACTCTGAGTCCTGTCACGTCCAGAAATATTCTGACGACACGGCTATAGTGCCGTGTGTGAGGGAGGAGCAGGAAGGGGAGTACAGGGACCTGATAAGAGCCTTCGGCAACTGGAGCGAGAGGAATGGCCTTCTTCTTAACACCAGCAAGACCAAGGAGTTGGTCATTGACTACCGTAGGTCTAAGCCACATCTGCAGCCTATTAACATCCAGGGCAAGGACATCGCGGTGGTGCAGACCTACAAGTTCCTGGGGGTGCATCTGGACGACAAGCTGAACTGGTCGGCTAACGCAGGTGCACTCTACAAAAAGGGACAGAGCAGGTTGTTCTTCCTGAGGAAACTCAGGTCCTTTGATGTATGCAAGGAGATGCTGCTCATATTCTATCAATCAGTTATGGCGAGCGTGCTCTTCTATGCTGCAGACTGCTTGGGACGCAACATGTCTAAGAGGGACACTGGGCGGCTGGACAGGCTGGTCAGAAAGGCGGGCTCAGTGGTGGGGCTGAATCTGGACTCACTGGGGACTGTGGTGGAGAGACGGATGCGGAGCAAGCTCTTGGCCATCATGGGCAATGTCAACCACCCCCTCCACCATATCCTGGCAGGAAAGTCCAGCAGCCTCCGTAGCGGGCGGCTCAACACGCTACGTTCACGGACTGAGCGACACAGGAGGTCCTTTGTCCCAGCTGCCATAAAACTATAACACTACACTGTTTTGCACTATACACTCTACATCCTACACTGTACATAACTGTATTGTATTGTTTGTTTGTATTGTATTGTCTGTATATATTGTTTGTAATTATTGTAAATATGAGAGAGCTGTAAAACACCAGAATTTCCCCATGGGATTAATAAAGTATTTATCTATCTATCTATCTATCTAATTGCAAACACTGACATTTCACCCTTTGTATTTGTGAGATTATTTCTTGCATCATTTTAAGCCTTCACCACAGCTCAGAATTCCAATGTATTTGGAGAAGTCCTTTTGCTATCTGAAAAACGAATTCAGATTGTATGAATGTTTGTGATTGTTTGAAGATTGTTGAAATCTCAGATTCAGATTCTACAAACGGAAGTGAGTCAAAGTAAAACATTTCATCCTGATATCCTCTACATTGTCATTGTCCAAAAAGGCTATAGCACAGTTTAGACAGTGCAAGAGGGAACATTAGCATGAGGATACCTTCATTCAAATTGCCATCATTTTTTGGTACTGGGCTCTGAAACTTTGCCTGTGCCCATATCTGGAGCACAGGTATACATGATGCAAAATTGAGAAAAACTGAGCGGGTCATAGGTGGTCATAGGTGATCTGGAATGAAATGACCCTTTACGGTTTCTGGAATAATAAGGAATAAGCCTATGTCAAAAAAACAAACAAACAAAAAAGAACAGCAGTAATTGGCCAGTATTAGGGTACCAATAAGACTACTGTAATATACAGAAGGGCTGAAAATGATTGGACCAACCATCAGACCGCCCAGTGGTTCTTCTCAGTTCATCCATGTCAGGGACACAGCAGTTGCAGTGTGGAGCGCATCAGTCCCAGTGGTTTTGGTTTCCAACGCAACTTATTTGGAAGGGAAGTGTGTCCTCATACACCTCAAACAAGCCTTCAACCCTAGCATGGTGTGGCCTCATACACCTCAAACAAGCCTTGAACCCTAGCATGGTGTGGCCTCATACACCTCAAACAAGCCTTCAACCCTAGCATGGTGTGGCCTCATACACCTCAAACAAGCCTTCAACCCTAGCGTGGTGTGGCCACCATGTCGGCCATCCTAACCATTCAGAAAGTCATCTGACACCTTAAGTGATTTCACATTTGCTGGTAAACCACAGCAATTACATTTACTTTGGTACATCATGGTATTTATCATGTTTGGGCTATATCCATTCTGTCCAATGCATTTGTGATTGGCATTACAGCACATCAGGTAACTCAGAACAGAGTCCTGCTAATGAAAAAACATTTCCTGTTGTATTGTTTTGTGATCTGAGTACTGTTGTGTAGGGAAATCACAATCACAATTTCTTTATAGGAAAAAGTAACTCATTCAGAGGGAAAGTTATGAATAGCACCAACATGGAAATCAATGTCAAATGATCCAAGTCAGGCCTTTATGAATGATTACCTATGGGTTATAATGATATTTTAGGAAGATTACTACATGTGAAATAGTGTAAGAAGTAATACTGTGAATGATGATGCAAACCTATAGCAGATACCTGATCTCTATCAGCATGTATACATTCATAGGTATTGAGCCCATGGTCTTAATGTTGTTGACCCCCTGCTCTACCAACTATGCTACAAAAACTCATACAGGTGAAAGCGTACAACAATATCTACTTTTAGTACCTTCTAATAATGAATTCAATCAATTAAAACTAAGATTCACTTTTTGTTTTGTATTTCCAATTCATGACAAGATTGGAATAGCAATTAGCAAGTCATTTTGTAGCTTCACAGGTAGTGCACTTGATAAAGCAGTGTGTTAACAACACCGAGGTCATGGTTTTCATTCCTGAGAGATGCATAATGATAAGGTCTGTATGCTTCTTGTACTTTCACTATGTTAAATAAACTAGACTGCTAAATTCATAAACTGAAATGTGAGCTGTAGTCTGTAGCTTCTTTGGGATGTCAATTCTACGTATTTTACACCTGTAAACACACTGGCACCTGACAAGCCTTATCTCTTCATGTACTGTGTCTAGATATATACTGTAAACTCATTTAAAGACATACAGTATGTGGCGGTCAAAAACCCCCTGTACTGCACCATAATCAGACATACAGCGATGTGCATCAGAGAGTGCTATGCTGCTAACACCTAGGTCAAAGCAGAGGTATGAAAAAGTTCTGACCTGATTTACTAGCTTCATTGTCATTTTTGCTGCTTATCAATTCAAATTAAATACATTTGTTTATATGGCACCATTCAATTGACACTGTCCCAACGCACTTAACCCTTAACGTTTTTCACAGTAAAATGTCATATTTTTCCACTACACAATTCTATGCAGGACATCTGTTTTACACTAAGATTCTGTTTCATTTATGTACAATTTTACATGAAGCATTTGTGAAGTAATGCACACACGCTCCAAAGCAGTTATTTTCTTTTGAAACTCTACCATGGACTGATAAAGTAAACTAAAACCAGTGCCTTCACCTTTGATGGCCAAGGTTTTCATGTAGGTGGTATACTCAGCAGTGAGAGTGCATCACGCATTTAGTGAGTCATTTCAGTGCTTTTTTTCATGACAGGCAAGACCTGAAAAATAAGGATGTGGACTCACTGAACCTGAAGTCCTCATTGTCAAATTGCAATGTTAAAAGGATGGAGGAGGTGATGACGTACTCCCTCAAAGAAATAATACGCCTAAGACAGTCTGTGTCTGCATTTAGCCCCAGATAAATATTGACTATGCCAGTGGGCTAATTCTCACATCGGAATAAAGTGGATGTTGTGTCACAATCTCTCAGCGTCAAGTGTTTTTCTCCCATTTAAATGCGTCTAAAACAAAACATGGGTTTTTCATTTAGACAGATATTCAGACTTTTTGTTTCAGAAGTGTGGAATATAGCCTCCGGAGAAGATCTCGTGCATTTTTAAAGGTTTCACACACAAGAAACCTAAAATGCCTGAATAAAAAAACAGCACATAATGGGCCTTTCATAGCGCTGAGCACCAAACTGTTAAAAAGTTTCAAGCTGCTTCTGCCTGAAAACCCATCTTCACACGACTGTTGACTTTACAGTTAGTGGTCTCTGTTCTTTTTAAAGCAAGTAAACATCCCCTGAACTGTGGCACAACGCCTTTTAGGTCCCATCAGATAGAATAAAGACCAGTGAGTCTCTCACAGTGCTTTGTGACCCCATTTGAAAAGAACATGCAGAAACACAGGATAATAATGCACTGTAAACATGTAAAGATGCAGTGGGCTGCTACATGATGTACCTGTAATTAGTACTGATTTGTCAACTTAGTCTGGAAGACAAACTTGTACTTCCGTGTACTTTCAGTCAGTTAGGCAACATGGAAAAGCTGAGTAACTGAGGCGATATCTGAATTTCTGCTCGGTGTAACATTAAACTGTTATGTGAAATTCTCTGCTGCAAGTGTTTGGCAGTTTTTGGGCCTCATTTATAAAATGTTGCGTAGAAACCATCCTACATTTGATCTCAGATGTTTTCTGAAATGATCGTAAGTGTGATTCACAGAAAACGAACGTACGCACAAAAAAACACGTGTACGCCATTCCTGCGTTTATAAATCACAAATGATCGTGGAATTGTGCGCAACTGAATCTCCGCCCTCAAAACTCCCCTACTTAATCGAATTAGCATATTCTCAATGCACAAACGGAGCGCATCCACAATGCACAAACTCTCTGTGACAATGGCAAGCAAGAAAGAAACATGTAAAAAGAAGAATTATAGTGAGGCTGAAATCGACGTTCTGTTGATGGAAGAGCAGATGCGGGCCAAAACATTGTTCGAAAGCCTGTCTGGTGGCGTAATGGCAAAAGCAAAGTATGTGGCATGGTAGAAGACACGTCTCCGAAGCACCAGCGGCCGCACCTGCGGCACGAGCAACACCAGAAGCCGCACCTGCTGCACCAGCATCGGGGCCTCGTCGGTCATCACCAGCTTCCTCTTCTCATTCACAAAGGGACTTGAATGAGTCTGTTAGTGAGGTTGTTGCCGAACTCTGCTATTTAGGGTTCTTTGAACAAACGTGCCTAAATAAAACATTCTGAAGAAAATGTGAACATGTGTGCATTTATTCTTATACTGTTGGTATAGTTGGTGAATCAGCTCCCGTCTTCTCAGCGCAGTGATGTGCGTGTTCCAGCCAGCTGGGATAGGAGGGTGGTCATCTTGGTCCATGCGCATTTCGTCTTCTCCTAGCTCTATGCCATGGCTTAGACATATGTTGTTGTGTAGCACACAACAGGCTAGGATGATCTGGCAAACCTTTTCGGGGTCATATAACAGTCTCCCTCCCGATGCATCTAAACATCGCCACCTTCCCTTCAGCATGCCTATGCTGCGCTCCACTACCGACCGCGCACGGGCATGTGCTGTATTGAAGTGGGCTTCCTAGGCTGTCTGATTGTGCGCAATCGGGGTGAGAAGCCATTGGGAACCCTGTTTCATGCAGAAAATCCTCTTTCACATTTCGCTGTTTCTGGGCACTGTATGAACATGTAATACATTTCGGACAGAGGGATAATATCCTCTAACAACGCCAATGCAGCCATATCTCCTACTGAAAACTGTCACTATCAGGCTTTTTTTTATGCTATAAATTGAGCGAAATGTTTTAAACGTGTGGAATTAAAATGAATACCTATTAGACGTGAATTTCATTCATGTATGAATTATTCAAATTGTTTAATTGATTTTATTGAGCGAAACATTCATTTGGCCTTTTATCATTAGCCCTAATGGTGACGGTGGTGGTGACGTTGATGATGATGAAACTGCGTGTCGGCGCTGAAATCTCTCCGTAAGTACGTTTTATAAATGAGGCCCTTTGTCTTGTATTTTCTGTTGGTCATAGAGTTCAACAGAAAATTGCTACTGTAATCTAGCTACCAAGCTAGCTCAGATGATCTAGAAATGAACGTCATATATCTAACCAGCTATATGATGTTTCACAAAAGCAAAGAGGAGATGTTTGTTGAAAGACATAATGAACAACATGTTCTAAGTAGTTTACACTTCTTATCAGTAGTGATTTATTCACTCAGGGCCTCATTTACTAACATTGCGACCGCAGCGCAATCTGCGCCTTTGCCAACCCGCATATAGCGCACAGTATTTTGCATCGTATTTATCAAACAAGAACCTCATCTGAATGTGTCGACGCCTTACCAGGTAATCAGCGCCTAACCCCGCCCATAAGTGTTATTTAGCGCGCAGCTAAAATAGAGAAGGAAGAGCCTGCGTGTTCCTTCCACCCATGGATGATGAGTTAAAATTAGAATTAGAGCTTTTGGTTCACGAGGTTACAGCAAACTAACCCTGGTAAATATAGAAACTCATAAATATTTCTCCATTTAGCCCTTCCGTCCACACTAAAAGTTGTGATCACTTTGAATTCATTTTATTGGTGAGCTGATTTGGGGAAATTAAACTTTTCAGCGAACATTGAGTTTCTGGGTTACTATAGTTACCCCTCAGGGTGCCTGTGCAGCTTCATATTAACGAGTTTATGTTCACAAGTTCATATTCACACATATTAACATGAGGTAATCACACACAGGCAACTGCAAACTGTTAAGATGGTTCCCTAAGCTAGAGATAGCTAGGATAGTTAATATCCAGGTTAACTGCTCCATAGCATCCCGTTAAATAGTCTGGTAGGAATACACGACACCTCTTACTTTAAAACGGCGTATTCCAACACTGAAAACCATGCTTTTCAAAAACGCTGCCCTAGGCAGATACATTTGAAAACTGTAGTTGTAGGTTGCCATGGCACTGGGGGTAGCTTGAGAGGCTATAACGTCAAAATAAAAATGGAAGGTGAAATGAATATGCTGCTCTGTCTCTACAATTTACTTACCGGTAGTTTAGTTAGTGTACTTCGAGTATAAGTACTTTTCCTGAATAGATACGCGTTACTCCTACGCAGAAGGTGTGCACTGTACTCGGTGTGCTTGAACTATGAGTGAAAATACCGTTTAAACCATACAATGAGCGGCGATTCTGGGTAAGACGTGGCCGAACTTTTCCTGAACAGCTAGCTGGTGGGACAGTTTGTAATTCTATTTGTTTGTATGCCTATTAAATGATATATCAAATATAAACATTTAAAAAAAAAGAACATTTCTGTATTCTGTATTCTAATTTCTCGCAGGCACATAGTTTTCATTTAGCAGCTGATATGTCATGCTAAAACACCTCTTGTTTCGTTACTAATACATAATTAGGCGCACTTTACGCATCTCCTCCCGTCTCTTTGCGACGAACACCCACTTTCCCACACCCACTTCCCAGCAGCGGTAATCTGCGCTTTTACTCAGGTGCGCCTCCTTTGGAAATACGGTTTTATGTCTTTACCCGCTATTTTACGCCTGAAATGGGCGCAATCCTGTTAGTAAATGAGGCCCTCAGTGTCATGTTATTGCGGATGGTTCCAATGTTCACGAAGAGGACTCAAATATGAAAAGCCAGAGGCAGACTAGTAGTTGGACACTCTGATCAATCTAAGACGTATACTTTTAACCCTCACAGGGACAGCATGAATTCATTACGTGATAATATATATAAGGACAACTTCTAGAAGTTTGAATAAAAAATGAGCTAGGTGTACGTCACTATAGAACTGCTCTAAAGAGAGTTTAATACAATCTTGTAAAAAATATGTCTTTGAAAATGCATTGCAACGATTGTGTCAAAGATTAGATGTTATATTGACAATTATGTATCACTTTAACAATACATTTCACATCTCTCGTTCTTGATCATGATGAAATTACAATATAAATGGACATCTCATTCATTTGTATTTTGAGGCTGGCTTGGTTTTAAGGTAATAAACAATCATTTCACCCATGTTTAGTCAACTCAGCAGATGGTGGGAAGCAGATGGCAAAATAAAACGGAATAGTGAACAATTCAATGATTTTTTGTTGGTTGGTCCATTGGAGATTCTTGATTGTTTTAAGAGCCAATTCTTTTTCACATATGAGAAATGAAAAGGTTGTGATTCTATGCAGAATCTATATACCTCCAAGAACATGTAAAACTGACTGATAAGTAAATGTACTATTTACATGATCAGTATAATCTACATTTAAGCATATTTTAAGTATATACTTATTTTAACTATTTTGTCTATTTAAACTCCCATTTGTATAAATTATTCTTATGTCTTATGTTTCTCCAAACGTTTTAAAGAACGCTCTAAAGTAAGGCATTATATAAATAAACGTACCTTGTCGTTTTTATTTGTATCTGTGTTTGTGTGGCTGTGTGTGCCTGTTGGATGGGTGGAAAAGAGTGTGTGACTACCCGTGTGGTGCGTGTCTGGTGAGGATGGAAGGCTAATTTAAATGTTTTACTACTGAAAGGGCAGAGGACCCAATAGTGCTTCAGAGCTGATCCTGTTGAGATGAGATTCTGTCAGCAGAGTATGTTGAAGCCACCTTTGGAAAAAATAAATGTGTTATTTGAAAATTAATAAATAAATCATCCAACGACACTTGCAACACTTTCTGACACAACAGGGCAGGAGGTGATAAAATGCCTGGTAGGAAATTCAGAACATGCTGAGATGCACCACAGAAAAGCTCACCAGCAAAACCTTGAACTCCAGCTAGAGCAGCAGGTAATGTGATGAGCTCTTCTTTTTCCATCTTTGTCTTTCTCCTCCACGCCCACGCACACACACAAACACACAAACACACACACACACCGATGTCTATGCATGCTCACACGTACACTGTCCTTAACTGCAGCCAACGCCGAAGAATTCCCTGGCCTTGAGGGGAGTGAATAAAGTTGTGTTGTCCCTTCAGGAGATGTTCCCCTCAGACAGCCAAGGTTCTCATTATCTCCAATCACATTTCCCTCCATCACACGAACATATACACACGAACACACACACACACACGCACGCACGCACGCACGCACGCACGCACGCACGCACGCACGCACACACACACGCAGGCACGCACGCACGCACACAAGTGAGTATTGTGTAAACACAGCATTTCTGTCACGGTTGACGCTACAGGTCAATGGAAATCACACACTGCAAATATATTTGGTCTGACCAGCTGCTATGCTCATAAGCAGCTAGTCAGTTTTTCAATATAGTGTTAAAGTTACTAGTTGAAGAGTCTGTAGGCCTTCAAAATGATTTGCACAGTACACATCGACACATACTGTAGGCCTTATTGGAAATCAATTAATAACAAACAACAAATAAATGGATGTGTAAGCATGCCAAATGCTCTGCACACACAGTCTAATAACAACCACAGCTTTACTCTTATCAGAGGATATTGCCAATGGCAGAATTAAAAGGGAATGTGTATTTTTTGTTCCATGTTGATGACTCTTCAACCGTTTCAGATTTTCAAGGGCTATCCTCTGATTTGGGTCCAGCTTTAAAGTGCATTACTGCATTTACCCTTTCCTTTACAAGTGCTTACTACACCGGGCTTCTTGACACAGGGAGCAGGGGCATTCCAGAGGAAACTAGCAGACCCATAAGGATGGGATGGGATCATCCGTATGTCAGCCAGGTGTATAAAGTTCTGATATGATGTGGTCGACCAGGCTAACATTAAAGCACAAACTGTAGCGAGAGCCACTATGACATTGACTACACACACATTAAGGCATCGTCGGATGTAGAATGCTTTATTGATAGAAAGCATTCTCATCCCATCAACGTGCAAATGTTCTGTGATGCAGAACGTTCTGTGATGCAACTGACTAATATAGTGGCCCGGTGGCCTGGATCCACTCATGATTTATCCTTAGGTGATGGGGTGTGCGATGGCCGGCTCCTCAAATCATTATGAATTTTTAAAGATATTTTGATATATTGTTTAACTGCCCATCAAGACACCGTGGCGACCCGGTTAAAGACACGGCTGCTAAAACCCCTCTGCAACTCCCAGACTGAGCGAGGATTATTATGGCAGTTCTCTGACCCCACCGCATTTATAGTCACTGACACACTTCACCACTCTGTTTTCATTTGGTATTAATGG
Organism: Clupea harengus; assembly: GCF_900700415.2. Classification (NCBI taxonomy): domain Eukaryota; kingdom Metazoa; phylum Chordata; class Actinopteri; order Clupeiformes; family Clupeidae; genus Clupea; species Clupea harengus. The sequence continues at coordinate 29,535,898 of NC_045157.1, forward strand.
TAGCTTATTTTTTGGTTTTATTCCAAAATAAAATATATTTTCTTGCCTTGCTATCGGATACGATTTTGCTGAAATTGCCCTTTTGGCTGTTGTTGCCATTTTGTTTCAATCTAAACAATCTGAATGTGTGCTCAATTTCTTGTTGATCAGGATGTACAAAGAGAACGGTTTCATACATATGTTTGAATGCGTACGCAGCTTTCCAGCTGTGTGCGTATGCTACGTTTTAGAATTAATTGTACGCAAGGCTTTGTATATGAGGCCCCTAGTTTCTTTGCATCATTACTGTATTTGGAATATATTTTTTACCAAAAAGAATCACTCTTAAAAATAAGGCATACAATCAAAATCATTGACAAGGGCAAGGTTTGCTATGTGCCTGACATAAAAGACAATTTGCAGCATTTTTACTGCATTTATTTAAATTGTATTTATTTATTTATTTAGTGAGCATGTTTCTTTCTCAAGAACTTGAAACAACCACATGAACAGATCTCACCTTGTCTTTCCTCGCCATTTAAGAAACTAAGCATCCTAGCTGTTATGGCTTCAGTCAATTAAAGCCACAAGCCTTTAAAGGTCAACAATGTAATCCATCTCAATAGCACTCAGCGCAATCTAAGCCCACAACCTAATTAAACACTCACACTAATTACACAGCCCCTCCTTTCCAAAGCTCTGCTGTCTGCTGGATTTCAAAACGAGGCATCCTCAAGCAAATCCAATATCTGTCCATCAGTGGCACGGCATGAGACGGTACCAGGAGCTTCACGGCACCCATTATTCCACCTCAAAAGCACACTTCCACCTCATGACATTCAGGATTTCTATAAAGGGGATAGAAGCACAAGAGAGAGGTTACAGATGTCAGCACACTCCACACTCCACTCAGTTGCACACTTTTGAGTATGAGATGATAGAGCTCTTATTATGAGTTTCAAGTAGCGGTGGAACTCAGTGAGATCCTATTTTTCCTCACTTCTTATTTCAATCATTAATGCTCAGGCCTCTTTGGGTGAATAAGTACAAGTACAGGGCCACAGAGCAATCATGAAGGACAGAAAATCTGTACAGTGACACATCAAACATTCAAGTCTCCTCTATTCAACAGTTACATGTCCTTCTAATATTATTTCAGGTTCCACTTATAAAGGCTTTATCAGATAGAAAAAAATATTAGTTTGGACCAATCACTAAAGAAACTGAATAGTGGTTTGAAAGCCCATTATGTAATTTCAGCAAGTCTTCAAGTTGTCAAATATACTGATAATTATATGTTGACAGTTTATATCTCACAAACGCAGCGCTGGTTTCAATCATAATATTCAGGTTTGTTTTTCTTCAGAGTATATCTTACAGAATCATCTTCACCTATGGTTATATTAAAAATACCATGCACTACAGGGAACAGCAAGATCCTCTATAGCTGACAGTTCTTTGAAACAGTTGGCCTTATGAATCCACTGCACCTCCCAAAGAGAGGGAGCGAACGCCTGCCTTTAAACAATGTGCTCTACTTCCAGGGGATCCTTCCCGGCTCAACCTTCCACAGGCATCAAAGCTTGTGGAGAGCTATTGACTAAACTTCCTGTGGGCTGTCATCTGGTTCCTTACCAAATGATTGCAGCGTTTTGAAATCATCAGCAGTTCTGGCACATACTGCGTCTTGAAATAGATTACTCTCGGTTAATACGATAAACGCCTAATAAATTGAAAACTTCTGTCCAAGCCTGAATCCTCTTCTTATAAATAAGGGAAGCAAGCGGGCCAACAGGGAGGGGACTACAGAGGCAGCCCCTGGAATTTCAATGATCCTTTTTTTTTTGCTGGATTACTTTCAAAAGCACTACGGGTGTATCAAATCTATTCCGTTGCCTACAAAGACCAACCACAGGAGTAGGTCATTTACATTGTGAAAGCATTTCCCCATGAGTAACCTGTAACCTGCTTACCGGAAAGACAGCATGCTATTACAAAAACACAAACTAGAAAGTATTTAAGGTGGCTGGGTTCAGTAATTGCCATGTGAAGCTGGATAACAGTCAAAGAAACAAAACACTTAACATTAGTTTTCAGTTCATGAAATGCAGTAAGATTAACTGCATATATAGCATTAACTAAAATGCTTAAAATGACTTCATTTTTGCTAATGCTTTAGTTCATGTTAATTTTTCCATGTTAACAAATTCACTGTATAACAAGATAGAAAACAAAAAAGAAACAAAAGGAAAAAGGATGTAGTACATCTTGTCTATTTCACTATAACTGCAACAGCAGCACACCAACAAGGTCTGAGTTTGGAACACCTTATCTTCACTGAAAACTGAACACTTAGAATACACTTGGTGGTTATTGGATCAATCATACATTGCAGACTACCTTCTGTCTACAATAACGCCTCTTCAAGTACATGTGGCTGTTAAAGCGCATACCCTGTTCCAGCATTTGTAATCAAGTGCTCTCCTCTCCACAGCTGCCTACCCTCAGAAACAGCACTGGGAGCAAGCTTCTGCAACCATGAAGCTCAACCATGCAAGAAACCGGCTCTTTTGCCAGTGGGCCTGTGAGTGCCCTGTGAGTTTGGCACTGAGATTCAATATGGCACTAGTTCCCTGGCTCAGCTCCATAACAAGACATAACACATTTGGAAAACTATAGCAACACATAAAGGGACCAACATTATTAAAGTATTATAGCACTGAGTTGCTGTCCATGACTTGTTTGTGTTCCGTAACATTCAATGAGGGATACATACACTCACTCAAAATTAAAGGCAGTGTGGAATATTTCCAAATTCTAGATTCAGCAGTTTGTGTAATGGCATTCTCTGATATCAGCTTCAGCAGAATTACTTAGACATTGCATTTGTGAAGAGTACAATCACATAGCTGGGGTCTGCCTTTCTCATGTTCCGAACTCAACGCACAATAAATCGCACAGCTGGATGAATTTTTACCCTGACAACATCAGCATGTTGCTGCTCTGCATCAGGAGTGACAACAGGGTTATTATAAACTCAAACTAAATCTAAGAAGAGAGCGTGTAAAACCAGGGTAAGGTTACTGTTAGAGCACATAATGATCTAGCAACCAAGAAACACATTTGTTTCAGTAGGACTATTTATCTGATCAGTGTTTATTCGTTTTTTCAAAATGTGTTTAAAATCAGTGCATGCCTGCTGTCATTGGGTGACTGATCTAAAACAGAAAGAAAACATGCTTGTAAAAAAACGTACATCTCAAAACTATGGCAAAATGAGAGCTTTGGTTGGAGCAGTCAATTGAACTACAATAAAATAGTGTAGGTACACTGGAATTCGTCCATTGTGGTTGACTTTAATCAGTAACTTGTCTATGGGTTCCCCTGGAAACTACGTCAGGTTTTACCTGTCATAAAAATGTAACCTGATGCTTTTCTTAACCACGCCCACCTGAGCGTGGATAATAGCCGCATCTCCCCAGATGTGACCTTCTCTCTGTCGGCGCCCACCTGGCCAGGACCTCTTCAGCTCTCCCTCCCGGCCTCGACCGAGGAGCAAGCCTCTTTGACCTCCTCTCACCTCAGGCATCGCCTGCACACGGTGAAGAACTACTCTCTTTGTTCTCACTTATTACGGCCGACATATGCCTAAGATTTCAGTCACCGAACTGATAAGTGAGACGCAGTAAGTTTAGCGAAAGCAGCTAACGATAGACCTGCTAGCTAACTCCACACAACGGGAACAAAAGGCAGACTGCAACGTTCTGAGCGATCAAATCCTCCGATCTAAACTGCAGGGACACAGACATCACAGCAAGGACAACTTTCTCCATTTACGGACGGCATCATCTCTTCTCTGCCTTATCCACGTCGGACCAGCCCAACACTTTTCCCAAAGGACTGGTAACTCTGGCATTAACTGGGCATTTAGCTATCCTAGCTATTCACAACCTGGCTAAGCATAAGACTGTTTACATGCCATTGTTCATGTGTTTCATATGTTTTGTTTACTGAACGTAACTGTTATATATATATATGTTACATATATATATGTTCATTGTTAGCTGGTAGTTGGCTTCGCCACACCATCTAAGGGTTATCGTTAGGATTGCTTCTCAGACACATCGGGTCTTGCATGCATCACTAACCATTTCCCTCTTTCCTAACATGGCATCTTAATCACGCACGATTACACATACATTGGCCTTCACATAGCCTCACACGCGAAGAGAATACTCGAACTTCGCGCTGCATATAGGCTCGTCCTTGTTCACATCACATGTATGTTCGCGTGCGTGCACACACATGCACGCGGAACTACGGTGATCAGACAAAGGAACACACACACACATTCTTTCTGGCGCGCTCCTAACAGCGCAACCCCGAGCTCACAAGCTCACACACACACTCCCTCTCGATTACACATACACCTATTCCTTCAATTCATTGGTTAGTTACATTTAGCTAGATTACATATTGTGTGTTATTTTCTTATCATTGTGTGAATAAATACTTTGATTTATATACGCTGGTTTATTTAATGTTGCACAAGAATGGACGTTGCCAACCTCTTCTATTCAGAATTCTAATGACCTTCAACCGTACTATTAGTAAGGTAACTTTGGTTGTAGTTATTAATTTAATTATTAATCAGAGTTCCAAATTGATAGTATAATATATTTTATGAGACTGATATATTTAACGAGACTGATTTGTGGATTATCATTATTTTGACCACGTGGAGGACACTACACTTTGTGTGGCGCCCCCTAGGTGTTCAACTTAATTGATCTGCCTTTGTGTTGAATGGTTGATGCCTGTCCAATCGGGTGAGATTACCAACATATTGTTGCTGTTGCAAGGACAGCACCAGTGTGTCTTGGTGGCCCTCGCAAAGACGGTATCACAATTTACACACAATTGCACCCACATTCACCCGGCTCCTGCTCACAGGGTAAGTTACCTACATAGTCTGGTACTCCCATGTGAGGCTGGTACCAATTTCACCTACAATAGGCTTAAAGTTACATAAGATAATGGTCTAATCAACCAATTTATCAGTCAACCAACAAGGCTTTTTTGGCAGCCCAGTTTTTGACACACTGTTCCATGCTCCGGGGGATCTCATTCACATCCGTTTACACCAGTTGAGGGTTTCTCTACATGTACTAAAAATGAGCTCTAAACAATAGCTTGCGCTCTTGTAAGCCTATTGAAGATGCAGTCTGCAATTCTAAACCCATACACTTTTTGTCAAATTCAGCAAATGGATCCTCATTGATTGAGTCCTCTAGTTGTCCATTCAGTGTTTGTCCAGTTAGTACACAGTCCTGGCTCTGTAAATGGAAACAAACACAGAGGCTCACACCTAGACACAAACAATCAGTGGTGCTTTAGGAACACGGAAGGGACTGGCATATTAACTACTAACATCAACAACCTTTCACCAAACCAAAACCAAATCGCGGACCAGATCTTTAACAGACCTTCAGTCTGAAACAAATTGCATAAGTTAGTTAATTTGAGTCTTGAAATGTTGATATCTTCAATGATAAGCAGATTATTGTTCACTCCACACTAATCCTTGAGAACTTTTGTCCTTATCTAAAATTACTAAAATTAAACCTGAAACTGTAATAAACTAAAACTAAATAGTAATAAGACCATGAAATTAAAACCAAACTGACACCACTGGTCTAACTAACTTCAGAAATTCAGAAATCAAGATTGAATAAAACTGATGAGATGAACATTATAAATCAGAAGGGAGTACACCGCTGCACAGTATCATTTAAATGTCAAACGATTCAAAATGAGTATAGTAATTGTAATGCAATAACAGTAATTGCATTACCTCTAAGTTGAACAATAAGGTACTTGCTCTTATGTTAAATGAATTATTAGTAAGTTATTAGTAAAGTAATATTTTGGATTTACTATATTAAACATACAGGCCACACGGTAGGAACTCAATGCAACAAAAGTCAGTACACCTTTCATTACATATTCAATTCAAATTATGCTGGAATATTCCTCTTCTACCAAGTTTCTGGAGACTGAGAGTCATCAAGTCAGCCAGTGTTTTGGCGTATCCACAGGCATTCATGGTGCCATCTGTAAATGTCATGTCCCAACACCTTCTGCACCCATGCATGCCCACATCACACTCCCACCTCCGTGCTTCATCGTTGGCATTCACTTCTGGCCAGGTTCACGCCAAACATGCTGGACCCCATCTGAGCCAAACTCATTTCCATCTAACCAAAGAGTGTGCTCCCAATATTCGCCAGGTCTCATCAGGTCAACTTCATCAGTGTTGTGCTGAAGACACAGCAAGGTTTTTTTTTTCTTGGACACCGTCCCTAGAGGTTGATGTTATGCAATGTCATTTGCACTGTCTGAGCTGTCACAGAAACTACGGTGTCCACCGATAACCCCTGTGCCAAGTCTGAAGCACTTGCCTGTCTGTTTTTCAGAGCAAGTAGCACTCTGTCCATGGTGTCACTGCAGCTCTGATTAGTGGCACTAGGGTTCATTCTGTTTCTCCGGATTACTGCTGCTGATTTTTGGTTGGTCAGCGATCTTCCTGTATCGTTTCCCATCTTTGTGAAGACTCACAATCAGATTATTCTATTCCTTTTCCACGTGGAGGAGCCATGATGCAGATAGACAAGATCTTCTGGATGTTGGCATGAAGCTTGCATCAACAGGACATGGGTACAGCTGGAGGGGCTATAGTTAGAGGCACCTTAATCTATGGGGCAGCACAGCCCATTGGCCCAAAAGAGAATGTTCAGGTGTTCACAGGTCATTTTAAAACCTTGTTCGTGCAATTAAACAAATTGGAAATCACAGGTGTATTCAATTTTGGGTCAATGATCACAGGTTTTTCTAACTTATGTGTCAATAATCACTGAAATGTTTACTTATCAGTTACTTGTTATATTGAGTTTCTACTTTGAGGCCTGTATTTTCAATGTAGTCTTTGTTTAGTATTTGGTTTGGATTGTTTATAAGAGGAAATACTCTACTTGTAAACATACAGTAGAAATAATGCAATTATTGAGAGGCGATACAATTTTGAATAATTTCCCATCTAAGTGATATTGCACAGGGGTGTGCTCACTTCTGTTGTATCCTGTAGCTTGCACACCTACACACAGTCTTGCCACCCACACAGAATCATCAAAAGGTTTTTCTTTGATGGACACACTGCTGTGTTGTTCTCTACAGCACCAGATGACCACGATTACACCGTGATATTGACTTGGGATAGACTGAGTGGTGCTTTCATAGTTTTCAAACCCGCTGTTAACACTTTTAGATGTGTAGAAAGTTAAGCCATGTCTAGGAATAAATGGCTGGTGTTAATTGCTGTGAAAATGTTTTTTTCCTTTTTGAATTTGGCTCTCCTTATTTTTCACAGAATCATTAATTCTAATTAGTTGCCTCTTGAATACATTTGCAGGAGCTGGTCTTCGCACATATGCTGTTTATGATTCAGCACCAGTCTACTTCACGTGTTTCTGGCCAATGCTGGCGGAAAGCATAAACAGAGCAGCTTTGAAAGAGACGTTAAACCCAAACTCTCCTGCCTCAGGGAACAACAGTAATAGCTAAATAATCTGCCTTTTTTTCCAAGAGGAAGAGCAACCATTTTTATCTTAATGTGCACACCATCCTACCTCAACTCACTGAGGACTTAGATTCATATGCTCCAGGACAAATTAGAAAATAAGTCTTCACCTCCACTTCTGAATATAGCAGATGCGGGGCGAGAGACTGGGATGTATTGTCTCCTTTTCTTCTTCCAAATACTGAAAGTATATAAGTGCAGTTTGGACTTGGTAGAACTCCATTACTCCAGCCCCTACATGACATACCTGATGGCTAAACCTACTAAATAAGTAAATCAGTTAGGAGTTAATGGAAAGTTCTGGCTTTGAGTCTTTCCATCTCTGCGTGTTGTCAAGCCTATACAATTTAAACACACAAAGTAAATATTGTTATTACTAATGAACCTTGGCTATATAGAGAAATATCTATATAGAAAAACTCTTCTGTAGTATGGTGAAAAGGAAAGTTGGACTAATATAAACACAGTTGAATGTAGGTCACTGAATATTTCAACAAGTCTATGGTAAACATATTTTAATAGTCTGGAAAAGATAAGAATGTTCGGACAAAATTATACTGTCGTACCACATGTCTATCGGTTCCAAATCGCGCCATCTGATAAGATGGTGGTAAATTGCTTTGATCCAGCCAAATGAGGGTTCCTTGAGCTGAGATTTTTTTTCCAGTAATTGCCAGTCTCTCAGAGGCGGCATCAGCCAACAATGAATCAGAGAGTCTCACATGCTGCCTCTCCTGCAGGATGCCTTGAAAGAGAGGCTGCAGTGCTGAACTCACGCAGGCCGTTGAGCAGCCACTGTCTGCTGCATACTGATGTGGGGCAACGAGACTGGGCTTCCACAGACCAGAACAAGCGACACCTCATTTCCATATGTAGGTGCTTCACAGCATGCTGCCACTACATTACATAGAGTAGAAAGACCTTAAAGGGTACTTCACAACAATAATCTTTATTTTCCTTTTTTAAACCATTAGAGCAGGATAAAATGACCTTATTGAGTGCATTTCCCCATTAAAGAGCTAAATATTAGCATGTTGTTTTGTCTATGTACCATTTTGTCCATTAGCCGCAGTGTTAGCAGTGGCTACTAGACATCAGCAGCATGAGGGACTTATTATTGCTTTGATTATCTGATATTGACTATCATTATTATGGGTATATAATGATGGTGAAATATATACATTCTCTCCTTAAAACACTTAATCTACATTTTATTTTTGACACGAAGGAGCAGTAAATGACATACTGTACATTCACATAAATACAGTATATTTTGAGACATAGGAGTATTTTTAAAGACAATAACAGGTATAAAAACATGACAACACATATTGTGGGAGGAGAAAATAAAACAAGAGTTTGAGGGAGAGAGAAAAGCCTATTACACTGACATTCTTACACACAAACTCACACACACACTAACAAGAAAATCAATACCAAAGAACAAAAGCCACAAAATGTTCTCAAATTTTAACAAGAAAAATCTTTACCAAGATGCTTCCCAAAAAACTCCTTCACAGTAACTGAAACAACAGACTTCTATGTGATGGAGATTTCCTTTACGGTGAAAAAGTAATAGCATGTGTCACCTCCAGAAATCCAACAAAGCTTTTTGGGCTCTCGGCCAAAATGTTTATATGTCTGAGACAGAGCAGTGTATTTGATCATGAGTCAGCATTTGACCATTGGTATGGACCATTAATACCTGTTGCAAAGTTCTAGAGATAATTTTAAACAAATTTTCATGAAATCAATACTAAATGCACTTAGCTATAGGTCTCCTATTGTACCTAGATATGTAATTAATTGATATCCAATAACAATTGGAACTAATAAACCAAATATTTTCACTTTCCACCACAGCTGCTGGAGACCTCCCTCTGACTCCCTTACCTGTTGTGGTCTGTTGGTGGCAAAACTCCTGTTGCAAGAAGATGTTACATTTTCTTATCACATGTACAACTGACTTCTCGTGCAATGATTGTAACTGTTGACTCAACCATAGTATTTTACTGAATATTCAAAATTGTTATTTATGATCGTTCCCTTGTACTCCTGTACTATTTTATATGCATATCTTTTTATTTATTTTTCAATGTATTAACTATTCATTGTACCCTCGGCACCATTGTAAATGAGGGTCTTATTCCTCAATGTGTTTTCCGAGGCTTAAATAAATAAATAAATAAATAAATCACTAATAAATGGAAAATCATCAGTGATAGATTATTCAAAAATGAATACCATGGAGTTATAAGAATAGGCTTCATTCCCATACAAAAATCCGGCTAGAGATTTCAGCGCTGCCCTTAAAAGATTAGCCAAGGGACTAAAGTGTCTGTTTAATAAGGCCAAGGAGGACTGGAGCAAGGGCTTGTTTTTTTCCATTTCAGTTGAAGCCAAGAATGATCCAATGTATTATAGTGTTCCTTGTGATGATAAAATACACCTTAATGTATTGTTTATTTTTCGGCACACTGTCTTTCCAAGCACATGCATACTGTAAAATACTTAACATACACTTGACTTGCATAACTGCCCCCTAAACTATCAGGGTCCTATGAGAATATAAAAACAATGAAGTATACCTGAAGCATCGTTGAGGGGGGTGATAAAAAGTATGCATAGCGGTGTTATAGCTGCAAGATGGGTTACACTAAGGATTATTACTTAAGATTATTCTTTCTGCACATGATTACACACATGGTTATTCCAGGAGTTTCTTCCACTTCACACCATAGCATAGTGTTGCAAATATCATGCATTTCCAATAGGGCTATAAGAGTTAATGTGAAATGACAGCGTTATCGCAAATTCATTTTAACTTGAGAAACGGGCGGTGTGGTGTGAAACTGGCAGCGTGGTGAAATCTGTCACTGAACACCACAAAAACAAAAGAACTCATTCTGGACGACAGGAGGCAACGTGTAGACCCGGCACCACTCCACATTCACAGGGCCGTGTGGAAAGGGTCCACTCCACATTCACAGGGCCGTGGGGAACGGGTCCACAATTTCACATTCCTGGGAGCCCACATATCTGATGACCTCTCCTGGTCTGCCAACACCTCACACACACACACACACACACACACACACACACACACACACACACACACACACACACACACACACACACACACACACACACACACACACACACACACACACACACACACACACACACACACACACACACACACACACTCCACATCAACCCCTGCCAACACCTCAGCGGTCGTCAAAAAGGCACAGCAGCGGTTACACTTCCTGAGAGTGCTCAGGAAAAATAGCCTGGAGTGTAAGCTGCTGGTGGCCTTTTTACCACACCAACACCGAAAGCGTACTGGCGTACTGCATTTCAGTGTGGTACTCCGATTGCTCTGCGGCAGACAAGATGGTGGAGCCTGAAGCCTACGACTGAAAGATATCTAGGCAACCATTAGATTCTCCCTCAACACCGAAACTGAAACTATGCAAAAGCCCTTCATTTGTTGCCCTTACTTACTACTTATAAAATGTCCTAAGATATGTGATACAAGGCATTACTAAGGTCTTTTCCTGAGTTCATCAAAATTCAAGGGATTATTAAGGAGTTACGTGTTTACAGATTGAAGGCAATCTTTTAATTATCCTTCAATGACAGATACCTTAAATGTAAAGTTCAAGGTTTATTTCAAAGCCCTACTCCAAAGGTCAGTGTTGACTATGCATAGCCTACTTAGCCACAACACATACACAATCACAGAAGCGGTTACATACATACTTTGATCACTGCATATTATACATTCAGTAATATTGTACAGTATGTATGGTATATGTATATAAAGTACCGTAATAATGTAATATTTGGAAATCAAGGTGAAACAGCCTTTTCAGTTGTTATTCAAAGGGTCAATTTCCCGTGATTTAAAGCCCTTAAAAGATCTGTACTACTTTCTAGATCATTTAAGGTGTTCTTTCTTTGGGCAGAGGAGACATATGTGTTGGTTCAGCTTGAATGAGTGAATACAATGAAAGCCAGATTTTCCAAACCACCATGGCGGCAGGAAGTGTATCAACAATATATATTAAATGTGCAATGAAAACATAACAAATATTTGGCAGATAGAGGAATTAATTCCGTTCATATCTATATGTCCCCCCTTTTGTCTTCTCATCATTTGTCAGGCTACTATATACTAAATAGGCCATTCCACTCTAGTTAATCCACACTTGCACAAACAAAGCAACAAATCCTTCTATAAAAAGTTAATATTCTGTAGAGTTAAATGACAACTGTGCGTGACTGTAAAATCCCTGTTATGGCAATTGTTTTCATGATTATTATTAACTTTAATTATAGCTGCATATGTTCTCAACACCTGGTTGAGGAATCATAAACTATAACATTATAAGACAGAGATAAGAGGTGGCTTATAGGAGTCTACAGCAAAGAGGTACATTTAACCAAAATCACCAAACAGCAACATCATTTATACGGAATGTGAAGGACCGAGCGGTCACCCCACGTTATTGGGATGTGGGCGACTGGACTTGGTGGTGCCGGCACAGAAACTAGGCATAAAACACGGCACAGAAACTAGGCACAATAAACAAGGCATAAAAAACAGTATCCACACATCTAGATACTCAAAACTTCACCTCACAGCAGGGAAGTGTTTGTTTGTTCTGACCTTTTCATGGCCTCTCATGCCTGTCTTTTCCAAAAAAAAGCTCTCCCTCATGAAAATGAGGCACCCTTTAAATAGGGCAGCCCATTGGGCTTAATTGGACTAATTAGGTCTCCCGGGTCCAGCCACTATCGTGGGGGAGCCCGGACTCAACCATTGCGGCGGGGGAGTCCACCCCACACCAGGGCCAAACTCCTCTTGAGAGTCAGTGAGAAGGGGGGGAATGTCACCTTCTCATATGGAACTTCAATGTCTTTGCGCAGACACACCCACATTTATGATCATGTCATGTGCATACAAAACAAAAAACAAACAAGGCTGACTTCAGTCAGTTTTATTGTTGCACAACGACACAGCAACACACACGTGCATATATTAGGTGGCGACACAGGACACAGGACACACACACACACACACACACACACTTGACTTCTGCATTTTCCCATCCCGTCCTTCCTGCAGGACCCCCGGAGAAGTGGGCAGCCTTAGGCGCCCGGGGACCAAGTGAAGTGAACCGTCCATCTTGGTCAGGGACGGACAGGAGAGTGTTCTGTTCTTTTGCATGTTTTTCTGTTGGGGTTCTTAGTGGAGGAAACCCCTTGTGAACACGGGGAGAACATGCAAACTCCACACAGAAAGGCCCGGGAGATAGCCCACCTGAGCACTGAGGTCTGAGGAGGACCTGCCCCCCAGAGCAAACAGCGCCCCATGCGGGAATCGAAACCCAGGACCCTCTTGCTGTGAGGTGGTAGTGCAAGCACCTGAGCCACCGTGCCACAGCATACAAGAAAACACCTGACTTTGCCCCAAGTACAGTTGGGCCGTTACACACTATTAAACACAAAATAGGTCTCATAGTGTACAAAGAAAGTGATGGCTCTCTTAAAAATCTACATGGAAACATTTACCATTTCAGGTATCAGTGATTTTTTGTAAGTGTTTATCAAACACCACCACATTCTATCCTGTGATGTACTGCATGCTGGCCTCTCCACAAGAATCATATTAAAAAAAGATCCATGCTGTGTTTGCAAACAGTATCTATATTTTTTTACCGCATAGATGCTCGAGTCCAAGGTTTTGTGTATTCATTTTGCTCTGTACAACAATTTAGTTGGGAACCAAGCTTGTTCCGAGCCTCCGAGTTCATTTCTAAAATAGATCATTTGGAGTTTTCAGGGAGACTTCCTGATAGCATTACAAGATTTGCCTCTAATACCATTTCTCTGAAACCCTGCTCATTAAACATCACAAAGTAAAGGGCTGCTTTGGCTCTAAAACATGGGAATATGATGAACAGCTAGTGTTTGGGTAAACATCTGCCAGTAGACAGAATAAGACTGCTGGTTTTGTGATTCTGTTCCAGCATCATGTCAGGAGATACTGTTCTGTTTAATTAGAACATTTAACTGGTTTCCTGTAAACAGCATGCACGCCTGTTTTTGATTGTGTCACATACTGTCATTACTATCGTACAAAACCAAAAAGACATTAGCAAGACCTACTTACATGTTCTGGCTCCTGACAAAGATTGTTTCTATAGCAACGTGATCCAACAAGTACCTGAAGATGGGACATTTTATCCAGACAAATAATCTTTTCCACTCGCCAGACTGGTTTACACGTGACCATACCTCACCACACACTCACAGTCCAGAAGTACTCTTTAAATGATCTTTTACATGATTAGTAAATGCTAAGTAGCCAGGGTTGTTATAGGACCGTTGACATTACTGATGAGACTTCACCATTCTCTTCTAGTGCTGCAGCCAAGTGAGACGTGTCTTCTTAGATCCTCTATAATGTGCCAACCCAGCCCTGATGCCTCACTGATTTATGTTTGCTTTCAATGGAAACCGTATATTTCTCTCTGTGCAAATAGTCTGACCCAGTAGCACAGCAGATATTTTCCTCACGTTTACCTTAACATTTACAGCAAGACATTTACCTGCAGCGTTCCACAGCACCACTCCTGCTGGGACACTGAAAACCACAAATGTGAAGCTGCATCAACCGCCTGCAATGACCCCTGCAGGCATCTCCCACTACTGGGAACTGTTCCACTAAGTATGGGGCCTCATATCAAACCCCTTTTCATATTTCTTTTTATTCAAAGCGGTCTTCAAAGCCAGTGTCATCATTCACAGAGCTCATGGTACAGGACTTTCAAGAGATGCTGGAAAGCCTAAAAAAGTGTTATTTCCAAACTGCCATGCATGTCAGGAAATGTCAGCATGGTTATGTCTATTAAAAAGGAAGACAACGTAATCTTCAGCAACTACCTTTTCATATTATATGGGAAGAACACTACGTTACAAAAAATGTTTTCACTATAGTATATTCAATGAGAATGTCATCACAATAAAATAATTCAAATCATTACAGTTAGATCAAATCAACTCATTTAGCTGTCATACGTTTCAAACTGCAATTTGAAGTCTTGACAAAGGTTGGTCATTTTTCTAGAATGTGCTTGGTGTGGAAAGTGTGGAAAGTATGTCTAAATTATCACTGCAAATAATGACATTATGGTAACACTTTACAATAAGGGGGTAATATGGTACTACAGGCATTCAATCATTTTGTTACAGTATGCAGAAGAAACGAACAGCATTATCTATAAGTGTATGTGGGTTTTCACAGAAATATTCATAAAGTAAAATATAATCATATTATTTCTTTGAGCTATCCAGAGGGTAAATGTTAATTTACAACAACTGACAATCATACGACTATGCACACAGAATGCCAGTTAAAGTTAGATGTTACTCTCAGCATTGCATTATATATTTCTCTCAGCATTGCAGCGTTTCCCCCCCGAGTCATAATAAATTGATGGGTCCTCTTTGGATGAACATGCAGTGCCTTGAGAAAACAACACATTCACTTAGGACCCATGAGACAGGAACCAGCTCACATGAAAGCCAAGCAGAAGCAACAGGTACATTGAGACGGTGCCATCGTTTGGCTGCTGGCATGAACAAAATATGCTTATTTCATAATGATTCCCAGGCCTGGCCTGGCTTGGCTTCCACTATTTTGATCTGGAAATACATTTCACATCCAGAATACATTTTCTGAAGTACTCTAAGCGGACAGGCACAACTTGCATTTACTGCAAGTGGGATTCCATTTACAAATTTCAAACGAAATTTATAAATGAATATTGGTATTTGTTTGCACAATAGGAGGAATTCTGTGGTGTGCAGTCAGGCTCATCTAGCCCTTCAGAGAAAGGGGCCAGGTGGGGAAAGAGGATGGTTAGTTTACATGTAAGACCCTGCGTCTGTGTGAAGCAGAACTAACATCAACTTTGCATATGGCTATCATACTTTGCATATCAACTACCAAATGCCTCTCCAGGAAAAGATTTCACAGCAATAAAGTTCAAAGTTCAATTGAGTGAGTCACTTGGCACTGACTTGCTTCGTTGCTTCCATTGTGAGCTAGCAAGGTTCTGTTTCTCGTGCTTAGCTAGTAAACCTATTTAGTTGTGCTCAGTTCTTAACTGACAAGAAATCTCAAGTATGCTCTTGCGCTGTTCCCGAAAGAAATGAGTTCAGTGCATCTGACCCATCTGACTACACAATAGGGTTGACCTCTGCCCAGAGGTCGGAGAGCCATCAGAGGAAAGAGGTGAGAGTATAAGAGAAAAAAACAAAGGAGTTACAGGAGGTGATTAGAGGAGAGGTGTGATTATTTATGTAATGACTTTCATGACTATGTTTCATAGTAAAAAGGTCAGTTTAAATCACACAATGAACAAATTCATCTTTGGAGTTCCAATTCCACCTACATAGGAATATGTTAGAAACTGAATCACTGCTAACCATGGAATGTGTGTCAATCCATTCCACCTTCTGATTCCTTAAGCATGCTGTTGAAGATGAACAAATCTGACATGATAACTCGTAACTGAGCAAGATATTTAGGGCAAAGCTCTGACATTAATAAGTTATAAAGGGATAATTACACATTTCCCTATTGATTTCACTTACTTGAAGTTTCCTAGAACTATTTTTTTTTTGTTTGATCAAAGAGTTACAGAATCAAATCTACATACATGATTGCAAAGAATTATTCATGACCAAAAATATAAATGTCTACATGTTAAAGAAAGAATAATTTTTTAAAGAAAATAATAATTTGGTGCAGTGTGTAATCCTTTGAGCAGGGAGTCATGTAGGTGTATTCGTCATCTCTGATGAAAAAGAGGATATTCCAGATACATTCTGAATTATTGTTTTTTATTCTTATGGTACCATTTATTTCTTATGAAAACATTTTTCTGGCATCATCTAAATAATAGTGCGGACTAAAGCTTGATTGCAGTAAATCATTTTAAATATAGAATGACTTTTTGATCCTTTTAAAATAACAAAATATGTATTTCATCAATGAACAACAATGAACTGTATTTGCAATGAGAGCACAAATGTTGTGTTTAAGCTACATTTACAGCTTCTGTGGTCCTTGTGCATCTTACCTTGATACACAAAGCATCATCAAACACTGCACCATTCCAGCAGATCTAAAGTTTGAGTACTCTTTTCAAATATATCACTTGTGACTTCAGGAAGCTTCAGGAAATGACAAAGAGCTGCATTAACAAGAATATCTTGGCTACAGTGAACAGGCATACAGTATGCTATAAGCCATAACTACAGTTAATAATTTAACCTTAAGGAGGTCAAATGCAAATAGCAACCCATAAACTTTGTTAGGTTGTGTCTGAGAGATGTTCCAATGCAGAAACTCAAATATTCTATAAAGTTTTCAGAGTTGTTTAGAATGCTTTTTTAAAAAGTGGATTAAGAAAAAGAGATGAAGCAGGATTAAACCCATGTCTGCAAAAGTCCTGGTCTTTATCAACGGTCATCATGAAAGGGTAGTAATATCCCTACTGGTAGATCATTATATTGCTGCATTAGAAATACGTTTTCTATACTTCACCATGGAAACCTATGTGATGAGACTGTGATGTTACAAATGCTGGTCATATAGTTGGCTTTCCAACAGAGAAAATCTCTCCAACTGTCAATCAGCTAGTTCAAGGTTCATGTGCCAATCATTTTCAGATATTCTCTAATGTTACAATGATTTAGTGGCCTGCCACTGTCTGACCTGTTAGTACAGTTTAAACAATTAACAGTCAAGTTTTTTATTTTCAGCTGTTAGTTTAGCTGTTTGCAAGTTCCATGAACGTGTGCATTTTCCAAGATAAAGAGGAAACAACTGGGGTTGTACTTGTTTGGCTGTCGAGTTTTAAAACTATTGACTTTCGCTAAAATCACCGACATTATAAGGTCATCATAACCATCACCATTCCTTTCAGCAGTAAGTGAGCTCGGTAGAATTCCACCGTCGATGATTGGCTTGTTAAGTGCCAGTGACTGATTTAAAACGTCCCTTGAGCGCCTAATATTCCCATAGTCTAATGTCATTTGTTCCCGAGAGCGGAAGGCAATCACTCTAACGCCATGGCAGGCAGCAGGCAGCAGGCAGCAGGCACCAGGCAGCAGGCAGGGCACCAGAGTGGGAGACCAGCTGGAAGTTTCTGCATGGATGCAGAGCAGCAGAGGTACAGCTCAGAGCTTTGAACCTTTTGGAGACCATCGTGTTTCGCTCACAGGAGGAAGCCCCGCTACACTCTCCTAGAGCCAATCACTTGAGAAAGGTGTTGGGTTCAAGGTGGTTGTTCCAGCTTTCAGTCAAAAAAAAAAGAAACATCTTGTGAGCTGGTGGCAGCAGAGAATATGTTAACTCTTTTTGTTTGGAAGACAACCTGGCAGTAGTGGTAGCAGTTCACGGCGGAATTGCATTCAAAGTCTGGCAGCTCATTGAGTGCATCTGTTCAGGTACATAATGTCTTCTGCCATCATAGCATTGCACTAGGCATGCCAGAACACTTTGCTTATCTTATCAATCAGATGACATACTGATGTGCCCTGCATCCTCATTACCAGAACAGGAATTAACACAAAAATAAACAACAATTAAGGTCTAAAATAAGGAATTGTGGAAACATTTATAGTGGAAAGTGTAACATAAGAGACATTACCTCATCACGTGTCAGCATCATCTAACAAAGCATCCTTAATTAACAGTTTTCCACTAAAATTCTATTTGAGATTCCAACTAGCACTGAAATGAAAGATGCACTACGAGACTGAAATGTGGCTGAGCTTTTCAGCGTAAATTAATTTCTGCATCATGTGCCTGCATCAGCATGATTGATGGGTCTCCAAATGGATCACTACTGATGTTGGACCTCCCTACCCTGGCTATTTTGTTGCATAGTATGGGAGAAAGGGGGGAAAAGTGATGTCAAGCATTTCCAAAATGGGCGCCCATTCAAGGGTGCCGTTATGTTTAACACTGTTCAAATGATTTCACTCTCAGCACCCGATTGCCATCTCACTCCATCTGTGGAAATGTCCTCTATTAGATACAGGGCATTTTGTGCATGGGGTGCACACAAAGTTTAATCAAAGCTTGACTCTTCATTCAGTTGGAAACCAGCTGTTGTGCCACACACCGGCCCACCAAGAGTGGAGAAGTGATTGAACATTAACCTAGACCGCCTTCAAGGTTAATAGACAAACACCACACAATCCAGAGCCTGCTAATCTAATCTCATAATGATAAGGAATATGATGCTTCGGAGTAAAAACAAGAATCGGGAGCCACTACCCATGTCTCTCTCTCTCATGTGGATGCAGAATAACAGTATGTATTAATTATGCAGTCTGAGATCTCTCATCTGCAGCGAGGCAGAAGGAGCTGCTAAATTAATTAAGGGAAAGGAAGGAAGACGGTCAGATAACAAAACAGGTTAGGTAGGGAGAATGGAAATTCTGAAACGCTGTAACGTTTTCCTTTTTTTATTGCGTCTTTGTTGATTGAGTTGTGTATGTCGTCATATGGTCCCCTTGAAACGTGCTGATGGGTGTCTGCGTGGGGTAATCATCTACTATATGTAATTTACCAGCTATTATTTATTACAATTATAGAATGGGAACAAATAGGCATTTATACAATAGCAAGTTCAAATCAGACTGGTTGGGAAGTGTTCTAACCACATTATTTATTTGTCTAGTAAGTCTGAACCTATTTTATTCTGCTTGACTATATGTCTAACAAGGTATTTTTGTTTAATTGCTAACATTGTTAATTAATGTCAAATTATAGAGCTTTCTTTAATTTGCATTGGCACTGGTATAAGCAATATAATGGAACTGTCAAGGTCATATACCCTTTATTAATCTATTTATTAATATTAAAGGTGGCAAGCATATGTCTTTACCACATTAATCAAGTCTTAATCAAGTCAATAGTCAAGCAAATCTTCATTCTGCAATACCTTCCATAATTTGAAATGAACTCAAAGCAATATCCACATATAGGGACACCTCCATTTGCTGATTGTGTTCACAGAGCAAAAGGCACAAAGTGTAAATAGATTAAAGTGGAATATAATTACTTGGCGGCAGTGTTCTTAAATTGTGTTCCGGGTGAATCAGCATGTTTAATACCTTATATACAAGCAAACTGAGCTCTATGCCAACAGAGGACATGGATGACCTGAGGCGATGCATAGCTTATTTTATACCAGAGGAGAAGGAGGTGTTTATGCACAACATCAACAGCATCACTAGCACGTCTACTACCTCCCGAAGGATCTATGTCACCCTCACACATTTCTTTGTGTTTTTGTTACATTAACAGAAAGAAGCACAGAGAGTGCACACCAACAGAACAGTTTTTCTGCTAAAATTGTCTCTACTACTATTTTCTCTACGATTTGTACTAAGCCCAGTTTGTGCCAGTTTGTGTTTGTGTCAGAAACTCAGACTCTGCATTCTTAATGTGTCTTTTGAAATATCACTGTTGTACTGTATTGGAATAAATTGCAATGTCAAATGTAACAAATGTCCTGTCCGAGCACCTGAATGCAGGTATGTTAATCATAGTTCTTACTCTTGACACCATACACTTCAATCTACATTCTAATTTAGTAGTTATATGGCATTTGAAGTGATGTGCCCAACAGACAGTGTTTGTTTTCAATCAGTCCCCCATCAAAGGACACATTGCCTCGGAAAGCTGCTTGAAATGTGTCACTGAATGTCACCCTTTACAGAGTGAAATGAATTAGTCATCCCATGTTTGATTCGTCAGTTTTCAAAAGCTGTTTTTACGCCCAGTGTATTCACCGTGCCACAGGCACTGGAGCCATGCAGTCAGTGATTTCCCAGATGTTAGAGACATCATTAGTAAAAAGTGGTTAGAATTTACCTCCCATAAAAGTCCTTTCGAGTTACTCATCCACAGACCTGTGTAGTGAGATTTATAATGTAAGCAAAACAGCTCAGATGATAGATCTTCCTCAAAAGCCAGTGCAGGTAAAAATGAATATATATATGGAATATATAAGGAGTTAAAAGGAGCCAGTAGGGTATATTTCAGAGCAACTCTACACTTGTGGTCCACTCAGATAATCTAGAGCCAACAAGAAACCGTATCAATGGTATTTCTCTAAATTGGACAGCTATGAGGTGAGGACCACAAGGTCAGATAGCTACCACTAGCTACTTTACCTTGTGGGAGCCATTTTCCACACCTGAGGCTATTACAGAAACATCCCAACAGTAATATTCTATCTTATATTTCTAGTAGGCTCTGTGTTTAGATAAAAGCTATTACAGAAGGACAGATCCTAAATTTAAAATCCTATCTCAACTCTAGATAGGAAAATGGTATTACAGAAGCATCCTAACTTGCCAAAATATCCCAAATATCCCAAAATAATTTGAAGGCGATCCAGATGCTGTCCTAACTTATGTATTCTCATTAAATAACCACCACTGCCCTATGTTAGCCCCCTAGCTATCCACCACTGGGAGAATGGTGTTAACGTTTAATTTACTTTTAACCAAAAATGACCGTAGGCTGTTACGACCTGGCTCGTGAGCCGCAACATAAATTGGATCAAATAGTAAATGCCAAGTGTGCACCAGCATCAAACGCATGGTGAGAATGCAAGCCCCCTTTCTCAGGTGTAGACAATCAAGCTAATTATGCCCATTCACCACCCAAATGCTGTTGCACTGATACGGCAAAGCCAGTGGGGGTGAAGAGGGGCATAACATAGGCATAGGAGATTGGGCGTGGCATCAAGAAATGACCCAGACTAAAGGTAGAGCTGGATATATGTACATGTGCTAGGTGGATGACAATAGGGGAAGGAGTAGGAATAGAGAAGGACCCTGGAGAGAGATTCAATTGTATTTCCCATACAATTAACATGCTGTCACACAACCAAGGGTGCATGCTGGCCATGCAATGGGAGAAATGGTAAAAAAAGAATCACCCCACAATGACTCATCGTCACAATGACCCATTTACAAAGCACTAAAACATAGTATTTATTTAAAAAAATCATGATAACAATGATATTTTGATATGAAACCACAAGTATGAGTCCTTTCAAAGGAGGCATCAATCCGTGAGCCTGTGGACGTGAGAGTAGAGCAGCGAGTAGCAGAGCTCACGAAGCAGGGTGTGAGGAAGTGAGGTGAAGCAGCGAGTAGCAGAGCTCACGAAGCAGGGTGTGAGGAAGTGAGGTGAAGCAGCATCTTGCTCAAACCAGCCCACCTTCCCCCTCCAGATTCTGTTACTTCCCCTCTGCGAAGGTTCTCAGAAATATGAAGGCTAAGGCCAGGGACCACACTCGGTACTCCGAAATTGATCAGGTGAGCCTGAAGGATAGGATGCCTCTTCCTCTTGAAGCAAAAAGGCTCAGGTATTCCAACCCCTTTGCCACAGAGGTCAACTGGAAAACCGAAAGCATGGCGAAAGCCCACAAAGTGCCTGGCCTGTAGATCCAGTTGCTATTTAACGAATGTGCGTAAAACAGCTGCCGCACAACCTTTTTAAATGCCCAGAGTGTCATTAGTATCCTGACAGCAAAACAACCAATTACAGCAGCTTACCGTTTAGAGAGTGTCCCTCCGGCTGATCGAATCTAGCACAACCTTCTCAGTTGCTCATGAACACACCATATTTTCTAGTACTAGAATGTGTATGTGACGTTAGTTGCTAGGTAACAGACACAATCAATCAACTATTGAGTAGGATTGACTTGTTTAGGGTTTCCTAACTTGAAAATGTTCTAAGATAAAATAGGATTTGCTTCTGTAATATGGATTTGTTCAAAACCACAACTTAAGGACAGGATAGGATGATTTCTGTAATACAGCCCCTAATTCCTTCCTGGCATTCTGTTCTATTCCTTTGAAAGCATTATGACAGGTTAAAGGACTTCTCAATAGGTTAAGGCTTCACTTTGTAGCCTCTCTGGCTACATGGCAGCGAGGGAGAACTCACTGTGCAACAGTTGCCTTAACTCCTGAGGGGGAGCTTTATTCCAGGTGAGAGCTGGTGAAATGACTGGAGCCTACTCTATTTAAATACACACCTCTATTTATTATAATTACCAGTGTCCCTGAGGCACAGTGGCCACAACACTGGTGTTTTAATGAGGAGAGATTCATCTAGTGCAGGAAACCACACTCCTCTAAAATCAATAAGGTCATGAATGGCACACTGTTATTTTCAGTTGAGGAATTGCATTGCCATGGTAACCTAAACGTAGAAATATGAGAGCGCTCAACCTGGCTGAGATCGCACTGTACTGTATGTACCCCTGCAGAGCTGTGGCCTCAAACAAAAACTCAAACCCTATCTAATGCAGAGGCATATTGGGGGAGTTCAACCAAACCAATTGTTGTAAAGTCAATGTTTTGAATAATTCCCCCGCAGCTGAACTCAAATGTTGTTGATACACAGCTAAAGTGTACATTCCTTCTCATGCCCACTAATGAACACATAAACTACGTAAGTGGCCAGAGATTCTTATGCCTGCAGAGGGCCAGGCCGTAACACTTACCCTAGGCAAGGATGAAAGTGGGAATTCTAAAGATCACTGTCAATCGTAACTTATTAGCAGAACACCTCTGTCATTTCATATTAATAATGCCAGATCCCCAAGGCATCGCTAAGTTCCGTAGGAGGTGAACAAGACCATTTCAGGCTATGAAGTTCCCTGCAAATGACAGGGAAGAGAAATGTATGGCAACAGCAGATATGCTGAGGCAGTCATCTCAAGCCAACTAGAGCAGACTCCCAAAGGGAACTAAGTCTGACAGTAAGTTAGCCAGGGGCCTCAGAAGTTATACCAATCCAATGAACTAACTATAGCCTCTTTCATATACGAAACCCATTCATGCAGGGGTCTCAAACCCAAATTACAGGGGGGCCGAAGAGCGCCCAGTCTGGTCAATGGGGGGCCAGATTTTTTTGATCTGTTGGCTTGCCTATCACAATACTGTAGATACCACTTTTGAGTGTATCTGTTGTATCGAGTATCTGTTGTCTTTGTCTTCTCTTCGCAGCAAGAGATCGCAGTCAAGACTCTCATGGTACCTTGGAGGTGGAATGACCTACTTAGTGCTCTCCGTTCCAGCAACAGCCCTGATACATTCAAAAAGCATTTTTAAACTCACCATTTTAAACAGCATTTGTCTAATTGGTTTATTTGCTTTAGGCATATTTTATTAATATAATCATAGTTTTGGTTTTTGTTTTTGTATTATTATTTTACTGTTTTATTTTAATATCATACTTATTTTATGAATGTAATTGCATTATGCTTAATCTTCTCGTTGTTTTTACTCTTTCCTTATCTAATGTTTTATAAGTCGCTTTGGACAAAAGCTAAATACCTTAACTACAACTATAAATATATCTTGCTTTCAGCTTAAGTTTCTAAATTGTATTCTCTTCTGTTAACAAGGAAAATTACTCAGGCTTGTTTACCGAAAGTGCTCAGACCAGAGGCACAAACTGCTTCTACCAAAGAATGCATAGCAACTGAAAGTAGACAAGTAATTGATGAAGCCATTAAATAGTACTGTCAAGACTATTTGAGACACCTCAATACAATTAAAATGGCTATGACTTCTTGGCTTTAGTGGTACAACATTTCTGTCAAAACTTACTTTTCTATATAACGGAAACTCCCTACTACTGTGCACCTATATATCTGTCATAGCACCTGTTCATGTAGATACAGGGCCAATAACACAAGCATCCTAGACGGCCCTCCTCACCCAGCGCCTTATATTAAAAAAAAAACATCCACTTTGTTCTGAAGAAATCAGACCTGTGACAGGATGATGGATTGAAGAGGGACCCCTCTCAGCCCAGACCTTAACATTCACCTACCTATTTTCCTCACAGATGTCTGCCAGAATCTCATCAGTTGGTTTGGGTGTTATAGAGGATGGTCCAGCATAGAAGATAGTAGCATATCTTCCCAAAATGTAGGTATGTAAGTTCTGGCTATAGCTTCACACCTTTTGTACATTTCTATTACATATGTTCCATAAAGTTATAGCTTTAATCCAAAATGTCTCACAGGACTGAATGACAGACCATAGAAATGCAACAGACAACACTTAATCCAAACAGGAACTTCACATTGGCCTGTTTTAAATCTAGGCTACAGATTGTACCATCACAGTAAAAAAATGCATCAATCCAACCCACTGTGTCAATGTAAAAAAGTGAAATGCACAGCATATTCTGCCAAGGTGACTGGACAGCACCCCACAATGGCTGTGGAAACAGCCATATTTTACTGATTTACCAGACTATAATCCCAGCAAAAATGTATCTGGAGAGCAACAGACAGGCATAACTGAGATCGTGTCATAGCAGTGCAATTATATTGTGTTTTATTAAACATAAATCCCTAAAAGTGCTTGCAAGTTCTGATATGTTATATGATGGGCAATACATAATTGTGTACCCAAACACATTAAGTAATATGATGGAAAATGAATCATGTCTATGCTGAGACTGTAAAATTGAAATGTTCCTATACGATGACGTTTACTGATCTGTAAGAAAATGGTTATCTCAACAGTTACATAAAAAAAATATGCATTAAGGATGTACTTAGCTAAACACCAATTATTGTAGCTCCACAGAGACACAGATACACAAACACAGGCTTTTTTATCATGAAAAACACTAACACACTGTACTCCTTTTGTACAACCTGCCACAGTCTCCCAGGAAAACCCAGGCAAGGTGCAGAGTTGTGTTTAGAATTTCCATGAGAAGTGGAGGGGGGGTGGGGGGGGGGGGGGGGACTATTTGCATGATAATGTCAGGCTAATTTGTTTTGGGGGAATCTCATGCAATTTGTCTCTTAACAGGCAAGGTCAAAGTTGGCCAAATTATCCCTCAGGGCCTCAAATGGAAACGCATAATTACAGCAATAGTGAACTATATGAAATTACATTAATCTCTAACTAAAAGCTGTCCTCTGTTCTTGAAAGGCTGAGATATTGATGAAAACATAATTGTTCATCTCAGTAATCAATTTAACGTCTATGTGGATGCAATGCAGTCTTGCTTTAAAATATATTTACAGTACATATCGGGTTAAAAAAGAAGCAACATTTAAAGGCAGTTGAGTGGCATGTAGTTGTTTAATCAGTGATCTGAAGGTTGAAAAACTATGGTCTGTTTCCACTGCCATTGTGGGGTGCTGTCCAGTCACCTTGGCAGAATATGCTGTGCATTTCACATTTTTACATTGACACAGTGGGTTGGATTGATGCATGTTTTTACTGTGATGGTACAATCTGTAGCCTAGATTTAAAACAGGCCAATGTGAAGTTCCTGTTTGGATTAAGTGTTGTCTGTTGCATTTCTATGGTCTGTCATTTAGTCCTGAAAAACTACCCTACCAGGAAAAGCCCTCTTTGTGATCAAATATCACCCAACATAAGACACACAAAACATACTAATGTGAGCATAAATGGAAATGCTTTCGGATGTTTTTTTAAGGAACTCAGAAGATAACAGCAGGAGCAATGACATCTAAATGGAAGTGTAAATGTCACTATTGCCTTTATGCACAAATGAGATGCCCCCTGCCTGGTTTTTAACCACCACTAAAGGGCAATGTGCAAACCTAGCAGGTGACCAGATTCAGCATCCTTTAAAGATATGTCACAAGAGCCTGCAACGCTGGACCCTCAGTGCTTTTAGTAGTAGTAGTATTATTATTAAAGCATATTATGTTTATATTATTTTAATATATGTTTTGTCTTCTCTCCTTTTTGGAAATAGTAAGTAGACAAGGGTTATTTGAAATCATCTTTAGTTAATTGTTGTACTGAGAACTCTTTTTCTACACTTTTTCATATTTAATTGAAAAGAACTACTGTAGAGGTACTGTACGGTAATGTAGACCTACATTGATTAATGGTGCACTGCCACTTTTTAATGAATCTGATGGTTTAGGTTATGTTGGTTCATGTTGGGATGTACTAACTTGAACATGATACTGAAAAGTTCATAATTTTGTCTCAACCCCAACTGAGTTGTTCAAGTGTTTGGGATTGACTTTTAAGGCTA
Organism: Clupea harengus; assembly: GCF_900700415.2. Lineage (NCBI taxonomy): Eukaryota > Metazoa > Chordata > Actinopteri > Clupeiformes > Clupeidae > Clupea > Clupea harengus. The sequence goes on from NC_045157.1 coordinate 29,562,681, forward strand.
GCCTTTAAACTGGTATGCCACTATGACTGAGGAAATGCTAATGGTGTCTTGAACAGGGGTGCAGTGGATTACGCTAGAAGAGTGGATAACCTTTCCTACAGGCCTCCAAGCATTGAGCACTGTGTTTTGTCAGATTTGGACATTGAAATGTTTAGACTTCGCATTCATATTTTTGTGTTTAAATATTCCCACTACACCATTGGTCTCACACAGTTCTCACTGAATTAACTTCTGCCCTGTAGATTAGGCCTGTAGAATTAACCTATAATATCTTTAATGTTACGGTACGTGTTATCATGCATAATAAACCGTGTTCGATTTCAGCAGTGGCCTTCCTAACTCTGCGGTGCGCCGCTGTTGAATGCATATAGGGAACATACTGGACACTGAAGTACTGAATCTCATGACTTTTCCAGGATGTCCATGACCGTGGGAACCCTGTTGATCCACAGTGATTCTGGACCGTACATGCTACTGTGTCTGTGACAGCACGGGCTTTTCTGGTGAGCAGAGGATCAAGGGCAGACGAAGAGAGGGGAGAGGCAGAAGGTGCAGAACCAGCAAAAGCATGTGCTCTGCCTCACTAGATTTATTCAAGCATCTAAATCCCCACCACAACCCCCACCCCATTTAATAGTTGCAGAGCAATTAGAAAACCCTGTGGAAAATAAGTTTATATGGGAGAAAACACTTGAAGTGTTCAATTTGAAAACCCTGTGGAAAATAAGTTTATATGGGAGAAAACACTTGAAGTGTTCAATTTGAAAACCCTGTGGAAAATAAGTTTATATGGGAGAAAACACTTGAAGTGTTCAATTTGAAAACCCTGTGGAAAATAGGTTTATACGGGAGTATAACACTTGAAGTGTTCAATTTGAAAACCCTGTGGAAAATAGGTTTATACGGGAGAAAACACTTGAAGTGTGTGCTCCACGCACTCCCTGCAAACATTACAATTAATCTTGATTACAATGAACTTACAATGAATGGCATGAGTCTCGTCTTTGTTTCAGAATGTGGCCCTATTATAACATGCATTTCTCTAAAATGAGGACAAGGGCGTCGCCTTGACCTACCTACAGCTTTGTGTCCTGGAGTGAGGTTGTGTGCGTAATACCCTAGGATAGTGGTTGGGACCATGCATCTGGTGCCCACATCAATCTGGCTCTGTCTTGGGACACCCAGGGATACCCAGTGCTGCCACAGCAGCTTATTCAAATCTTCCATCATCTGCAGGGGGATTTAGCAACACAGTCCCCCAGCTGCAAATGAGGCTCCCAGCAGCGCTCACTGGTTTGGCCCTATCTTAAATGAATTGCCTCTGGTTGCTGACAAAAGTGTCTGGGAAAATATCTCAACAGTGCATCACCCCTCTACTGAGTCATGTAATGGAGTTGGCGATAACTTAAGTTCAAAGGCAAGACTGCGTGTAACACAGAACCCCTGCACTAATCCCTGCTAGTGTGTTAGGGTTGGCTTGATTATAACCTATTGTATTCTTTGTGTCCCCACACATTCAAGGATTTCTTGTCCCTGCATTTTTAGTCTATAAGCATGTTGGAAATCTGACGTGTCAGCCAAAACATGATGATCTAATTTAGAAATATTCTTGGTTAAAACTATGTGATTACACTTGCAATTTAGCACGTTGCACGTGACAATGTTTAAGAAAAGGTCTGATACAGCAGCCAAATCTCTTCACACTGACATTTTAGAATGAACTGCCAAGCCACTTCTTTCAAATGTATGACCGCCTTTAGCTACAAATGTGCCTAAAATACATACTCAGCATATTTGATGTTTCATACATATCAGATATACTATCTGGTCCGAAACATCACATTTTGTTAAGACAAGAATGAATTGTCACACTCCGAACCAGTACCTCTGCTCCCTAGCCTGTTCTCCCAATCTCCCTCCTGCTTGTGTGTATGCTGTGTGCCTGTTTCTTGTCTGTGCAGGATTGTGTTCCCCCCAGATTCCCTTTCCTTGGTCATACCATGATTGACCAATCCACTGTGCTCATCAGCAGCTAGCTCCTTGATTCACCCGAAGTCAACCCAAGTCAACCCAAGTTCATTCTTCTTCATTTCTTCTTTCTTCAATGTTTTTTGTGACCAGTACATGCCATGCCTTTTGTTTGGTCCGTGTCGTGAGCATCACCTTTTATTTTGCCCAGTCTTTTTGTACCTATACGTATCTCTTTTGGATTTCAAGGACTGTGTTTGGCCAAGGTCTGGTTGTTGATGCACCCCCCTTTTCTTAGTCTGTGGTGTACTTTGTGAACATTTTGGACTTCTGTTTTAGCTAAAATCACTTATCTCTGCTTTTGGATCAAAGCCTCACCTCAGGCCTCACTGCTCCATGTCATTAGTTCTGAATTATTATACTACAAATTCTTAATAACCATGGTAAGCATGGAATGAATTTGATTGACATATTTATTGATTTGAAGTTCAAAATTCTTTGATTTCTTTCACAGGAAAGACGTATAATAACTTAGTACGAAGGAAAGGAGTCTAATAACTTGGTACGAAGGAAAGGAGTCGAATAACTTGGTACGAAGGAAAGGAGTCTAATAACTTGGTACGAAGGAAAGGAGTCTAATAACTTGGTACGAAGGAAAGGAGTCTAATAACTTGGTACGAAGGAAAGGAGTCGAATAACTTGGTAAGCAAGGTAAATATGTTTATAAGTGATTTTACATGAAATTGTGAGGCATTTCATACAATTCCACATTAACAAAACTTGCATTACAGATCATTACAGATACATTGCTGAAATTTCCATTTTGAGTTAAGGCCAAATATGGAGAGAAGGAAACGAACAATAAATAAGAAATGAAGAATCAAGAATTATAACTCAGTATTTGTGAGAATGTGAAAAGAACCACCCAAATGGGATATCACATGGAGCTAATAAATGAGCTATCAAGTTTACTGACATGTTAGACCTGAGGTACGACCCTTTAACAACTCAACACATTTCACAAGGGCTGGCTCCATCCTCAAGTTACAATAATGGGTTTGAAGACCAATCATGCTGCTGTGGCATGGATACACTTTGTGTGGATTTAAATGACTGCTCTCGTGACAGACAGCCCTCAGACACTGGGTGGAGGAGGCTGACTGCACTGGAGAGCTGGGGGAAGTACTGGGTTAAAGATACCCTGCTGCCAGTAGACAGCCCCTTGAACCTTGAGTGTGATCAAACTCAGACGGATGAGAGCACTGCTCCTGATCCGTGTTCAGTGCAGAAGAATGACACTCCAGAGCTAGCAGTAAAGCTCAGCTCACATTACAGGACAGATAGTCCTTTTTAAGCATATGTGTGGGTTTTAGATGTGCCCACGAGACATTGTGGAAAAAGTATCTGCTATGCGGATAAGACAGAAAGCTTGCATTGTCTTAGCCATGCGATTCGGCATCGCCAAGCACCATGGCACAAAGCTTCTTCATACTAAGTAGGATGTGAGGACTAAGATGGTGGTTTTTTGTCAAGGGGGAGATAATCCTTCCTGCCTTAAGACCCTTCTTTGCTTAGAGTTCATCCACAGAATGCATTACTGGTCCCTGCTATCAGGATCTAACCTTCAGATCACTGATTAAACAACTACATGCCACTCAACCGCCTTTCATCTCAGCTTCACTCCCACACCAAGACACACAGACACACACACATGTATCGCCCCCATCCACCAACCCACCCACACACACACACACACACACACTCACACACACACACACTCACACTCACACTCACACACACAAACACACACACACACACGTCAGCCTATTGGGACTGTAGGTGAATAGTTTAGTGTGTTTCCAGCTTGCTGTGAATATTGTGTGCTGTGCCTTTTTGATTGCTGTGCTCGTAAAATGTATTTATGTTCACTGTTCACTGTGTGTAATTCACTTCCTATAATGTGCACCGTGTGAATCACATAGAACACTATTCCCCACACAGACTTCCCATTGGGGCTCACAGATTACTCCATTGCTTTAACCTGGACAAATTACCTGGACAATCACCACCTAACCTATCAACGGGATTGAGGGGCAAAGAGGAGGGGTATAAGAAGAGGAAGCTGTAGAATTACTGGGTGCCCGGTGGGGACCGCGAAACGGTGACGGACGGACGGACGGACAAACGAACGAACGAACGAACGAACCGAATTGGGCTGCAACTAGAAGAGGCAGACGTTGCAGAGATTCGCGATCGCTGGATATTAAATGCCCACACTTCCTGGGCCAAAGGGAAGTAAGATTGCCTCCAAAGTTGACGCTCCATTGTGTTGGCTACGTGGCCTGCTTTGTCTTGATTCCTTGCTCTGCTATCCGAGGTTTGCTGGTTGCCGATTAGAGATAAACTACACTGACGTTCCATTGGAACCGTGAGAAGCCAACAACGCGAAAAGACTCAACGTTCAAAATACCCAGCATAAAGGGAAGTTGTTTTGCTATCCTGATACTGTGTCCTTGTGTTGTGTTGTGTTGTGTATTGGCCGGGAAGAGTCTTGATAACTTGTTTTTGCTGTCGTGTATGTGGATGCCGGTTCGGGGAGTGACGTCACTGGGAATCACCGGGGAATTCCATCGTCGTGAAGGGGCGTTGCCCACGACATCACACCAAGTTCTCTACGCTGGACAGATCGCAGCCCCGATTGACTACAAATGGTCCACTGTTGACTGACGGCTTGTGACTGGACTATTATTTGGAGATTGCATGGATTTAAAACTACTTTTAACACTTAAATTATCATCGACTTTTTAATACAAATAAAACTATTTTTATACATATCTCTTTTGTGGTTCTTCTGTGTCCTGGGCATTCGCACATTTAAGGAGGAGCCATACAGCTGACACACACACACACACACACACACACACACACACACACACACACACACACACACACACACACACACACACACACACAAATTCACTAGGTGCAATAATAGAAAATCTCTTCACCCTTCTTTGTGAGTCTAACATACAGTACAGTTGTCATGTCACAAGTGTTCTGGAATAAATACACTGAGCACTGAAATGATGGTGGTGTAAGGTTCCAATATTTGACTTTCAGTTCTGAATACAGTAGATTTATCTCTAACTTATCTCTAACAATCTCTTGCTCTAAAAGCAATCTAGTCAAGACACAATTAAATATAAATGTGCTAGATAAGCATTCCACGGGCCATAGCATTTATCATTTGTATTTAGAAAAATGTATGGTGTCAATTCTGTGCAAGACTGCACACAATCCAGTCTTCTAATCTGGTAGTTCTGATATATATTCTAGCATATGAGGAAAGATTAATTATAGTCATTCTCCCTTAAAGTCATCATGTTTTAATGTGAAACAATCATAAATAAATGTAACAGCTGCCAGCATCAGAGAGAAGCTATCAGTTTATCAAGTCTCTCTATGAACATAATCTGATTCATATTCCAGTGAAGGCATCATGATACGATACTCACAAGATACAGAAAAATGCTGAATATGATAAAGAAACTTTCAAACTAACTTGTGGAAAATGTGAATAACTAGAGGTGGAGGTGTAGGTGGAGCTGGGCTGGTGGCTGGTGGCGGGTGTTTGTTTAGCCGTCTCAGCAGGAGGATTTGGAATGACTGAGGACTGTCAATAATGGGTCGCCTTATTTCAGAGAGCGACCGAGGTTAGTGCTGGTGAATCAGCCGGGCACCATGGCCTGCCTGAACTAACGCTACGCTTGATTCTTTACCATGATGGACAATCCAACAATGCAAAATGGAATACAGTTGCACATTATAGAGAGATTTAAGATAAACATCAAATATCACATCATCATTAATGTGTATTGCAAAATTTGATGCAACTCATGTCCACTATTGGTAAGTAATGTAATCTGTCTACAGACATCTATACACATTTATATATAGTTTCCTCTTGTACTAGTGGCTTAACCTAGAGCCTGTGAATGAAATCTCAGAATTATCACATCTTGATTTAAAAAATGACACATGTATATTCATACATATACATACACAAATGGATAAATCCATATTTGCGTGTATATATTATGAGAAAATACACAAACTTTGTCTATTATAAATCTGATGATCATTTTCTGAGGATTTGAAAATGTCATCTTTGGAGGCTTCTGCCACAGAGTTGAATAGCTCCACATGCACTGGTACATGCAATTCTAAAGAAACCTGATTACAATAGATTTCACAGAGTATGTGTTGGCATTGTATCCAGGATTCCGACAGTCACTTGCTTTCATAAAAATCCAATGAAAGAAATGGGTTCTTTTCTTGCTTTTGCCAATGTGACATGTTCTTTTGATATGTCTGGATGGAAACAGATGAGGCTCATTTTAAATAAATAGGCCACTGAAGGGGTCAAAGAAAAGAAATACCCAGGGGTGTCTGTATTAACAGCATTTCAATGCACAGAGAAAAGTGTTGTGGGAGTAGGGGGTCTGCTTCACTCAACAAAAACTCAGCACTTATGTAGTTGGGGCAACTGCATTTGCAAAGCCTCTGTATTCTTTTGAGATGTGAGCTCTCCGTCAAGAAAATTATGTAAATTACATTTCTGAATGCAACTTGGGATGTGGATATATTTTCTCGTTGCCATAAGAGATGATGATCTGTGAAGGAAGACATTTGCTTGAAACAAACTCGATATCCTGATTTTTAGTGACCCATAGTTATGGAGATAACTGATAAGAACCTTTTCAAGCCATTTCCTAATGATGCAATCAAGTGTTTCATAACAGCATGCTTATTTTCCCATTGCAAATGAGTTGAGGTGAGTCTTTAAACGCTTTGTGATTGTCTCTGAATGTACCATGGCTTTCACTTGATCGGATAGCACTACGTAGGTCATTCCACTGAGGTTCCACTATTGAAAAGAGTGTTGATTGCCATCTCTTGCTGTGGAGAGAAGGCAACAGACGTTCTTCAAAGGCAGATCCCAGATCTCGATAAGGTGCATTGCAACGAGACCATCAACTCATTTTGAAACTCGACTGAGCAATGTGTTGTCTGCCTACATGTGCCAGAATGTCAGTGGGTCACTGGTGTTAAGAGAATCGCTGCCCTGCGCTTTTTAGATGATATTTACTGCTAACCCAAACAGGTGGTAGGAGAGTGTTTCGAGGGCAAGGTGTTAGCATCCATGTAATTGCATAGGTTGCGGTCTGCAGCGGCGGACTGCTGCTGCAATCATATTCGCATTCATATTTTCTTGCGAAAATGCATCTCAGTTTGTTTCTGTTTTTTGTTTTTTTTGACGATGGTTGTCAAGTTCTCAGGTGTTTTCTGACTACTCTCTGGCCCAACTTGAAAACGGCCTGGTGCATTAATCCCAAAGGACGCACGGGACAACTCGTTCCAACTCAGAATGATTTTTATTTCTTTTACTGGTTGGCTCATTTAGGTTGAAAACCTTAAAAACACAAAAAGCACAAGTTATACAAAAAATTCAAATACATTTCAAACAATTTCAGTACCAAGTACCAAGGCTTACAACAGTTGGAATTGCTGCAACAATCCCAACTAATGACAGAGTGACTGTTTAATGACTGCAAATAGTATGCAGCATAGGTGTTTAAGAAAAGCACTTCAAACATCATTGTTCAATTTATAATCAACAAAATATACTCAAACAAAAGACCAAACTCACTTGCATGCAGCAAGCTGATAAGCATGCTGCCTGTATGCTGTGTGCTGCTTGGTTAGTATCATTACACAAATCAATCAACTTATAGAACCATCAATGATTATAACAGCACTTTCAACAGCAAATAATCATCGCAATAAAACCCAATAAGTTACTGTACCAGTGGCTTCTTTGGTTGCACCACGAGTAGATCCTTTTCGTGTGTCTCTCTCTGCTGAAATGTTTGCTGGAGTGTTTACTGAGAGACCTCCTTTCCTTCTCAGGTGTTCCCACTTAAAATAATGAGCAGGCTGCACTGACCTGCTAGTGGTGCATTGTGGGACTTGCAGTTGTTTAAGCACAGTCAACCGAAATGTTCATTTCAACTCAACAATGGTGAACCTATGACACGTTTCTCCCCTCCTACTTTCTGTGTTTTTGTACAGTGTCTCACTGCTCACTGTGTGGCAGCTCCTTGACATATCATACAAATATGTGCACCATTTCTGCAGTAGGGACTATGCAACGGTGGGAATAATTAGTATACTCTGTTGGATGGCTGATTTGTTTGTATCTAAGGGGAATACAGCTCTCCAAAGATGAATTTACACCAATCTATTTTTTAAAAGAGTCACAACATCCCCAATGTTAAAGTATGCTTGTCACTTTGTTATACCCCCCAATGGCCTCCCCTACGGCTTGGTTATACCATCCATATCACTAACTTTTTCACAGAAAAAAGTAAGATTGGATCTGACTGTTCAATTCTCTTTACTGAGGTCATAACCATGAAAACTCAAACTCTTTCTTCAAGTATCTACTTTTTCACCTCATGACCTGCAGATCACTTTAGGGAGTGTGAAACACATTACCTGGAGTCCGACACGACAGCATGTTGCTACGTTCTAGTTCTAGAATGACTAGAATCTATTCAACTCCAGTCCAATCAAGATGGTTTGCATTCTGGATTTGTGATCCAAGTATCATTGGTCAAAATGCTGGGTAATGAAAGTGGCCTTTTTCAATATGTTTTCAGAACAAAATACAAAACTCTGTTGATTACTGATTATGTTGAGCTTTCTCTAATTATACTCCTTTTACACAATGCTAAAATCAATGATGTGATGTAAAAATATTTACAAATTACATCTTCATATCAAAATGGCTGCAGAATGTTGTGTAGACTTGTCTTTTTCAATGTATTTTCGGGTAGATTTTTCTATGAGAATACGGTAGGCCACATCAATGTGATGAGTTCTGCTTTGACCGAAAAAATAACACAAACGGAACGACATGATACGAAATTTAAGCTTCTCTTGATGGCAATTTACATATTTAATGTGTCATGTTACTAAATTACAAATTAACAACGTCTTGTGCAACAGCATCTGCTGAGTGAAAATATTAAGGTTACATAAGGATTAGCAAGGTTTTGGTGTGAGCAAGATCCAAAATATTATTAACTGATACATTTTAGATATACAAATGTTAATATGAACTATTTTATATATTGTTTTTAGTGTACCTCACAAAGGTTTAAATGGTTATAACATTGCTTTAAGGGGATGCATGTAGCTCATTTATATTTGTATAAGGGTACAGTACTGTCCAGTAATGTCCACAGCCTTACACTGGAATAAACATGGTGAAATGAAAAATGTATGACACATTTGACATATAAAGGACACAAATCCAGTACATATAAACATGCCCACAGTCTTGTACTGTGGCTGAATACTGAGTGTTTGAGTCAAGCTTCCATATCTAGGCCATCCCTTGCTGTGGGCTGTTCAGTCCTATGCACCTGACCACTTTGACCGATCCTGACATAAGCCCTACCAATGAAAGCACTTGTCGCTTATGCGAGGGGCATGATCACTCATGCAAAAGAAAAAAAAAGTTTTCTATGGGCTAGGGTCAAACCGTTGCTCCCACACTACTAACCCAATCCTTAGAAGCTTACAAATGCAGTGTCAGTCTGTGGGTTTTCTTAAAAGCGTACAAGGCAAATTCTCATGTAAAATGTGCTATCACAGATATAGAATGTGGAACACAATGTAGAACACATGAAAATCGGTTCCCCTTATGGGAGCTGTGAAATAGTGAAGTGGTTTGTATGATGTTTACCTAGATGCACAATTACTATCCATATTCATTTGGGAGTTTCTGCCACCCTGAGCCGTGGCCAATTAATATATGTCCAAAATGTCAAAACAGAGACTGCGATCTTACCATTTGTGTTAAATGTGACAAATCACTCTGTGCTCATGACTCACATTTTCTCTGTAATTACCACACCAGCACTCCGATCGGCCACCCAGTTTCTCCCCTGTCAGCCCTAAGAGAGATAGATGCTCTTAGAGGGGAGGGGTCATCTATAGCACGGCTCCAGGAACAGCCTGCTCTGATAATAGCTTCCTCATAAACAACTCATAAATTCATAACCAGTCAACCTGTCTCACTGAAGCATGTTCAATCCATATTGACCTGCTTCAAAATAGGTGCAAACTACTGCAAAAAAAAATGTTGTCATTGTAACTGCACAGTAACAGGAGGAGCTGAGTGGTGAAATGGCTGTACAGATATTGCAATATCTAATGTTCTTAAATGAAGCCTATGGTTCTCAAGCTCAAATCACATCGTCTATTCAAGAGGGTACTCAGCTGAACACACTCCTACATCTTTACATTTACATAGGGAATTTTAGAGGAGGAGTATGAACTTGTTTCCACTGGAAGTACTACAAAGAACATCAAAACAGCTGTGTTGACCAACAGAACCATTACATCACTTGTAGACACCAACAGCAAATACATTCTATTTCATTTGTGAATTCATTGTTTTAATGCAGAATTGTTTTGATTTATTTGTACACAGTAATATTGTTAGGGTATATATCAATGATTGAAAGATGAATGAAAAGGTTTCCTCATCCAATTTCAGTGTCTTGAGAAAACCCAACATAAATAAATATTGATTTAATCAGTGTGCAATGCTATTCTTTTGGTCTGAGTGTGTTACAGGGAAGGAGACGGCGTGCGGGGGGAACAGCTGGGCATAGAGTGGATGTGTATTAGGTCTCTAAGTGATTATGACAGATCTCTTATGTGAAAATTATTTTCCCCTCCACAGAAAAATAGCACTGTTCAAACCTTCAGCTGGGTGATGAAGAGTCTTTGGCCTTTCCTTTTTGGTCTGCCATATTCACTCTACCTAACAGAATATCAGTCTGTTATCCTTGGCCCTACTTCATGCGAAGGTGATTCCCTTCGTGCAGATTATGGTTGAAGTGATTTCTTTTTACTCTGCTTGCCTGTGCAGATACTGTTTCAAGAAATCTACATGACTATAAATCATTCCATGCATCTCTTAAGAACTGGTGGAGAGGTTTACTACTATGGATGCTATAATCTTTTATCACATTCAGTCATCATCTGCTTTCTCTGTCTCTCAGAAAACCATCTTTGATTCAAATATTATGCCTACAGACTGACAATGTGAATCTATCTGTTTTGGAGCAATTACTGCTCATGGAAAGAGGCATTTGTGAGTCGTTTCCAGTAGAGTAAAATGTTTTTTGCAATAACACATTTTTGTAATTGCACTTTGCCTTTATTCAGAATAAAGCACATGCCTTCACACAACAGAGACTCCTGGAGACTCATAAAATGCGATTTGTTTCAAAGTATCCTGTTGTTAATAAGCTGTGGATATATGTCTTTCATATAGTTCAATCATTCCAAATCACTAACGATTTTGTATTAGGACATTTTGTACTTATGTTGATAGAAATAAGTAGTTAGGGTGAATGTCATTGGACATTTTAAATTTTAAAATCATTTTGTCTTTTTAGGATAAGTATTTAATAGTACAGAAGCTAGGTTCCATAGACATGGTTTAAAATAATATACGTAACTTAAACACTGCCAAAAACCTCCTTTAAAGTGAGGTAAAGATAGTTCTCATACATCATTCTTTTGAGAAGCCAAACTTTGTCACATTGTATGGTGGCAAGGGGGTATAAAAGGGCTACTGCCATACATCTGTCATCCAATTCTTCACAGCAACTCTGAGCATTCAACCACTTTATTCTGCTACATCATATATCTCTTGAAAACCTGAGAGTGAAAGTGAACCAAATTAATAATTCACACAGAGCCACAATATGTTAGTGTTGACAGGGATAAGGGAATGTGAGATCTGGTTGATGGATTTACTCCTTTTACATCTTTTTTTCTAGAGAGACATGTCAGGCTTCTCCATGACAATGTTGTGGTTTAGAGCTTTGATGTAAAGTGAAATAAATAAAATGGAGAAATAAATAGCACTCTGACAAAATATCATGGAGTCAGTGCAAAGGTGATGGTAGATGAAACAAAAAGAAATGCAAAACAAGCTTGTTAGAGTAACTCCTCTTACTTGTCTCCCAACTCATCCTTGTTTTTCAGGAATTTTCTGTGATGTTTTTCCAACATTTCCTCCCACAGTACAGAGGATTAGTAGTAAAGTGCACTATTTGCTTCTTCTTTAGCTTTACAACGCAAAGCTCCATATTTTCAAATCATCCCTACACACTTTCAAACTAAATTAAGAATACAAGGCTGCCTGTGTCTATTTGGCATGTACTGTATGAATGGCGAGCCGACAGACTTCTATTCGGCATGGATACATGCAGTCCTGACTAACCTAACAGTGTTTTGGGTGCCTCAAAATCTCCACAGAGATCGTCATCATTCCAGGTAGAACTGAAGAGGATGTGTGACCATGTGGTATGAGAGAGGACCCCTGTACACCACCCTCACCAACCCTTGCGCCTGAGGCAGCAACCAAGTGAAAAACACTTGAACACAAAGTAGGCTGCACTGGTGGTAACCAGATTGAGAAGGAGGGAAATAAGGGTAAAGGAGGCAAGCATGTTGGAAAGCTGTTTAGTTTAAAGCCCACTCCCCAAACACGAGAGAGACATATAAAGCCCTATTCAGATGGAATTAGTGTTATATGGGGAGGTGGGGTAATGTAAATATTACTAGAGTTTCTCAGTGATTGTAGTTCCATCCGAGTGCGCCATTTCATTCATTTTTATGGACTGCACGCTTCCTTGTCAGTAAAGATTCCGGCGCCTTTTACCTTCTGGAAAACCGTGGACATAATCTCAGGTTATAATAATCCCATGTGAATAGACATATGTAAATATTCCGTTATATCCTGTGGAAAAGGATTTTTTTTTACGTTTTTCTCTGTAAGGAGTATGGAGACGCTCGAGGAGGCATTTCGTCTGTGGCAAACCTCAAGTGTACTCAAATCCAGAAGATAATCCAAAGTTATTGTATAGCGGAGCCTATAGCCTACATACTGTATGTGTAATGAACAGGTAGCCTGCTAATGTTCAAACAAATTTCATTGTTGCTATAAGCGGGTTATAAGGACGCCCTGTTTTATGTGTTAATTGAGCAGTCAGTAAGTTTATTAACATAACATTACAAACATTTCACTCATTTTCATTGGCCATTCTTCATCTCCTATACAGTAAACTATGTGCCAAGACCTGATGCATGAGCTAAGAGAGAAATATACACTGTAAGACTTCTCCAATTTCCTCATTTCATGAGGGCACTGCTACCATTAACATGAAAGTAGTTTCTAATGTTCTGAAATGTTTCTACACAGACACCACAGTTCCTCTGCTATCAGAGCCAAATGATGCCATGTTTGACAGGAGGGTCATAACTCCCCCACTGATTCTCAATGCTTTCCAACATGATGTACTGTATGATCAAGAGTCAGGCCAATGTCTCTGTGCGTTTTTCAAAAAAAATGGGTCGTTTTCTTCCTTTTTTCCAGATGATTCATCTGTAGGTATTTTGCAGGGTAAGCAGCAGTGTGACTCCAATGTCCAGCGCGGCCCTACTCAGGGGATGACAAATGTTTGTCTTTCCTTTCTAGTGTCAGAGCCCCAGCAGTGAACTGAGTGCCCTGATACTGCTTCACTTTGGCAGCAAAGCCCAAAGACGCTTTACTCATGACTAAAGGGCACTATAATGGCAGAACCTGTATCCATGCCCGACAGGCCTTTATATATAATTCAAGACCACTGCTGTTTTAAATGCCACTAACTGTGTGAACTCACTGGGTGTTTGAGCACTTGACATGAGAGGCAACCTAGACCAAACAGCAGGTACTCCCATTGTGCACTATTGAAAGCAACACACTGAGAGTGCCTGAGAGGCATCCATACATCTCTTTCTACCTCTCTCTCTATCTATCTATCTATCGTGTACATATACAAATGTGCAGGCATGCATGCACACACACACACACACACACACACACACAAATATACACAAACACACACACACACACACACACAAACACACACATATACACAAACACACATATACACAATACACTATTTAGAAAATAGAATAAAATATCATAATTTCGTCAGAAAGTTCTATTGTAATAGTCACATTTTGTTCCACTAGATTGTCATTACTATGCCATAAAAACAAACAAAAAGCTACAAAAAATACTGCTCTAAACAATTCTCACTCACCAGACAGCAATCTTGACCAATCAGACCTCAGATATCAGATAAACAATTCAAAGTGGAAGTAGCTACTATCAAAGATGCAACCAGCTTCACTCAAGTGAAAAAGGACAGCATTCATTGGTCAAGGCAGGATTTATCAAGAAAGAATTTCTTATAAGCTGATTTGTTAAATTGCAAAGCCTTTTCTCTTGTACGTTCGTGTTGGACTTATAGATCAATGCGGTATGTTATATTGTAGAAATAATGACACATTATGAAAGTAGAGGTTCTGCTGAATACACTCATACCAAACTTGAGCCAGAAACACTGATTACAACTTCAAACATTCTCTAAAACCTGATCACAAAGGGCACTTGTGTTTTTTTAATAACAGTTGATGTGTTCATGGCAGTTTAGAAATTCATATTCTATGTTGCCATATAGGTTCCTACACAATATTTAAAAAATCAATTAGTGGTAATTCAGTCGGAAAATGAAAGAGCAGACATTTTCGTAGGGGTTGTGAGTTTTCATGATGTGTGTCGGCACCTCTATCCAAAAATTCATTATGAAGCTACAGTCAATTTAAAAGCAATGAAATTCTTGCGAGAACGGAAGCGTTACAGTGACAAATGAATTTACCCGATATACATTAATAGTAACCTTGAAGAGCAGATGAGACTAATTCTGAGTTATTTAATGATTGCCTCTTGTCTAGAAGAGCTGAGATGAATTGCTTTTCCAAACCCATTTGCTGTCATATTGGGCCATATTTCAGGCAAATTTGAAAAGTGGACAAACTTGGTGGAACTGGCAAAGATTGGCTGACAAAACATAACTACCTTCAGGCATGGTGTCAAGGCCTAGCCGTAAAGAAATTGGTTTGACAAAAATGTGCAGTCCCTACCAAGACCATATGCAACAAACCCCTAGAGAAAACATGGCTGTTTAGTCAGATTACATAGAAAGGGTTTTTGCTACGCAATCCGACTGCATTGTATAGCCAGCAGGCTGCAAGTAAAAGTCAAAATGTATGTGTATGTATGTGTGTGAGCTTAACAGCTGCCAGTTGCTAGGGTATGCTAATATGAACTAATTAAGTTAAACTTGCGTATTTTTGTAAGTTAACTTGATGAGACTAAAACATCAGATTGGTAGCTATCCATCATGGCAGGCAAATTACATTCTGCCATTTTAAAAGTTTAACATTATTTATAATTATAAAACAATTGGGTTCTATTGAATTATTTGGCTGTTTCTGAACAGCCTCCGGCCTCGTGGCTACGGCCGAACACCACCCGTGGGAATATCCCTTACCTACCCCACTCGCACGAGTACTATATTGCTTAAATGTTCTTATAATAGAAACCAGGCAACCATACCAACCAGGCAGCAACTAGGGGCCATTGTAGTTGCTGCAGAGCCAGAAACAGCACACAGATAATCACAACAAGTGGTAATATGGCATATCATATACCTGCTGTGCCAACCCAGCCTCTGGCCTCTATGCTTCTCAGGGTATTAATGTACATTGTGTTTGCTGAATAGAAACAGTGGATTTTGGCAGCTCCTGTGCAAAATTGAGAACTGTCAAACTAGCACAAATCACAAGCATTATTGGCCATTAATATTTGGGTCATTCACAGACTATGGAAAGTAAGTAACCTTTATTTTTCATATTAAAAAGAGCATATATTGAAAGCACACTTTTGGATGATCTAAATAGGTAGACATTTAAAAAATGGCCACCAGATAGCAGTTGGTATTTTGTATAGTAATGGCACCATTCAGCACCGCTGACAGCACATAGAGACACTGTGTCACTGATGGGGGAAGGAAAGACAAGGGCTTGAAATAAACTATGTAGCCAAAACCTGACACCGTATGGCAGTGAAACGGGCAAGGTAGCTCATTAAAGATATCATCATTGCTAATTCTTACTAACACAGGAGCTCAATCTCTTTGGAGGTTTCCTGATCTGTTGATACAACCATACTGTACTAAAACCTAATCGTAGATTACAGCCTTGCCTTGTAATGTCACCTCAAGACATTCATTTTCATTTTATGTCTATCTTTTTATTTTAAGGACCCATCCAATGGCCAAAGGGGCATAAGGGGTAATGAGGCCCCATCTATCAAAACAACAGGTGAAGAGAAAAAAACAACTGACCTTATTCAGGATGTTTCTAGGCTGATGGTTAGTTATTTACAGTTATTTTGAACCAAATGCAGAAATGGATCGATTTAGACACTACCTTAAATAAAGTGTAGCTCTATTTGTAACTTTGTAAATGAGGGCTGAACCAGACTGCTCATCAAAAGTACATTTTTAGTTATATTTTAGTAAAAACCTGTTCAATAATTGCACTTAATTGATCTAGTCTGTATTGCCAAACCATGCACAACATCATATACACCTCTATTGGTGCTTCACCTGGGTGAGTCTACTTACTTACATCTACCAAGCCTTTGAATAATGTTGCGCAAGGTGATTTCTTATGAAATGCATGTATGATTATGTATAATCATCATGATAGCATCTGGAATGTCACTGATCACTCAGATCTTTAATTTGCAGTCGTTTTCATTGAACTCAGCATGTTGTACAGGGGGGCTACATATCACTAATCACACAGTAACTTGAACTCAGCATGTTGTACAGGGGGGCTACATATCACTAATCACACAGTAACTTGAACTCAGCATGTTGTACAGGGGGGCTACATATCACTAATCACACAGTAACTTGAACTCAGCATGTTGTACAGAGGGGCTACATATCACTAATCACACAGTAACTTGAACTCAGCATGTTGTACAGAGGGGCTACATATCACTAATCACACAGTAACTTGAACTCAGCATGTTGTACAGGGGGGCTACATATCACTAATCACACAGTAACAGCCTCTCATTTCATTCAGTGGAGTATTTCACTGAGGGGCAACATGTATGCAGCTATGGAAAAACCAAGCCACATTTCCAACACACTACATATGGTCCAACCAGAGTATCACGCTCCCTGCACAGATGTGTGTTCCCACAGTGCATCCCTGTTCCATCACTTCCCCAGGTGAACCGTGCACACAGACTTCGCCGTCCACATAATGGAAAAGAAAATGGAACTCACCAGACCAGGTGACATTCGATTGCTCTGAGGTCCAGTTCTGATGCTAGCGGGCCTAGCATCAGGGAGAGAGGAAGTGGAAAGGGGATGACATGGGCAGCTTCACCACGAGGCCAAACCAACTTACCCACTCCCTACAGTATCCTCACCCATGCTTTACTGGAGCATGGAGAGTGAGTATGCCTGAGCACACCTAAGGCTCTCCTCTCCATCAAACAGGTGGCAGGTTACTTGTGATCCTATGATACACGATGCAGTAAATGAGCATACAGAATGCATGGAAGGAGAACACTCAAGAGTTTGCCAGATTAAGACCTAACAAACTTTGTAGCGAGATCTGAGAGTGAAAAGACCCTGTATAATATATAATGTATAATGTGTGACAGGGACAACCTTGAGGATGGGAACATGTGCATCACTGTCACCTTCATTTCCAGATGCCTGTCATGGCTTAGAAAGGTGAGTGACATGACACATACTTTGGGGACAGCTTGTGAAGAGCACATTAGCATTATGTACTGTAAAATAGTTGAATCAGCTGAAATCCCTTTGCAAAATCATGAACTAATACAAAACACACATATGACAACACGATTGCATGCATGCAACATTTTTTTTGCATTTACTTTTAGTGATGAAAACATTTCTGAATATCTAAACGATGTTGGAAGCTAAATGTAACTTCATACAAGGCACGTTAATACAAGGCAAACCTCCAGGACATAGTCGTATCTCAAGGAACATGGTAATTTTATTCAGCAAGATTAAACAGACTCCTCAAAGAGCAGAAGAATCTCCAGTGGGATCAACTTGGATGTTCCCATTAAGCAAAGTCCCCTTCGGGTCATGTTGACTCATAAATTATGACATAACCCAAATAAGTGCAGATAATCTGTAAAAAGCCTGAAAGATTTTGTAATGCTTAAAAGATTTAATGCAGAGAATACTGACAGACATCTTCACAAGGGCACAACAATAAGACATTCAACAAACATGAATGTACATGATCAGAATGTTAAATGAAATGTTTGTTGTGAAACAAAACTAAACCAAGTGCTGAAAATCCTATAGTTCCCAAGGACAGAATGAATTTATGGCAGCTAAAGTGAAGACGGCCGGTGGCTCTGAATATGGGAATAGCTTTTCTTGAGTACTCAATACATGACCTAAGGTTACTGAAATCTATTACTGCTATATCCATTATCAGACAGAACAATTGACTACTTGGAAAAAAGGTCAGCATTACTTGAGTTTATCAATGTGTTTGTCCATGATTTTATCCACGCGCACTGAGGAACTGGCAGGACTTCAAACAATCTGAGGGAGGCAAGGTTCTGTGCTGTGAGACATTGATTTTGATGTGAGTGCAATGAAAAACAGTGTGGACTGACAGGACAGTAAGTTAGTCAATGACCCCCAGGGGAGAGTGGCTTCAACCTGTCACTGAGGATCCCCCCTATTAGCCACAAGTGACTGAAGGCACTTAAGTTATGGGTGTTATTTGATAAATGGTATCAAGAACCACAATCTCCATTAACGGATTTCAATATAATGGAAAAAAAAAAATGCTCTTCCACTGCAAGCTACAGCCAAGACCTTGGACTTATGAAAACCTTGGACTTACCAGTTTCAGAATATGCAAAACTAACAAATATACACATAAACAAGCCATGCAGGGTTTTAGGATTTGATGGTTGATCATATTATGGCATGTAGTCTATAAATACTATTCCAACAGTCCCTCCAGGACTTTCTGATCTTGCATTTTCACAAGTTCACGCAAATTGAATAATTTTCCCTTATTACCGCAATGTTTCTGCCAAAAAAACAAACATGCAAAGTCATGGAATTTCTACATTATTTGCATTTTAACTCCTGCAATAAACTCTGTTACTTTTCGCCACAACAATTGCAATAAACCCTTGGCAGATCCTGGAGGGAGTGACTAAATATGAAAAGCAGACCATAAATATTTGTTCAAATATCCTAATGAATGCCATCTCTGTCCTGTTAGAAAAAGCTATTGCTGAGTGCATTCATCCAGAATATTTGACACCTGAATTGTACACCCATATATGTTTAGCATCTCATTTCAAAATGAGGGGCATTAGTGTGCCTCAGGAGGCTGTTCATAATATTTTGGATTTCCTCCAATTCCGCCATTGGAGCATTAGTGAAGTCAGTCAGTGATGTTGGGCAATAAGACCTGGTTAGTGAAGTCAGTCAGTGATGTTGGGCAATAAGACCTGGTTAGTAAGGTCAGTCAGGGATGTTGGGCAATAAGACCTGGTTAGTAAAGTCAGTCAGGGATGTTGGGCAATAAGACCTGGTTAGTAAAGTCAGTCAGGGATGTTGGGCAATAAGACCTGGTTAGTGAAGTCAGTCAGTGATGTTGGGCAATAAGACCTGGTTAGTGGTTGGTATTCCAATTCATCCCAAAAGTGATCAGTTGGGTTGAGGGTCAGGGTTTTGTGTAGGCTGGTCATGTTCTTTGAAACCAAACTTTAAAAAAAAAAAAAAAAAAAAAAAAAAACATTTTCCTTGTGGACCTTCTTTTGTGTACTAGTGTAATGTCATACCAAAAAAAGCACAGAAAAGGAGCTTCTCCAAACTGCTGTCTACATTGCTGTCTAAACTATCTACATACAGTAGCAGCAAAATGTCCGTTAACTGGAGAGTTATTATTACTCCTACACAAAACAGTCCAATTGGCACTATGCAGTCAGTAAGGTAGCTTTCTCCTGGCATCAGTATTATCCATCAGATAGTGAAGCATGATTCATCAGTCCAGACAAGACAAATCCACTGTTCGAGTTCTGTGGTGGTGCACACCACAGCTAATGTTTGGCATTGCACATGGTCAGTGTAGGTTTGTTGCAGCTGCTCATCCATGGAAGCCCAAGTCACGAAGCATCCAATGAGCAGTTATTGCACTCATGTACCTTCCCAAGGCAGTTTGGAACTGCATAGTGGGGGCAGATACTGAGGACAAGTACATTTAGCATACTATGCATTTCAGTAATTGATAGTTATGTTGCGTGGCTGACCTGTTATTGTTCTTTGCTCGGTTGTTTGCCCTCCACAGTGGTCTCACAGAGCAAGACTTCTGTTACAACGTATGTCTGGACACAACAATGGGGCAGTTTGGTCTAAATGTTCGTGAGAGCTCACTTTACAATAATAGCAATGGGCCAGGCCGTATGTAGCAGGGCGTAAACTTATTAGAAAGATGGCATCCCATGACAGTACTACTTTAGTCATTTAGTTATTAATTTCAACCAGTTGAGTCATTGGACATTGCACAGCTCTGTTTTTGATTCATGCATTCTATTTATTTAACCAGGCAAGTCATCAAAAACAACATCTTATTTACAATAGCGGCCTGGCAAAAGGCAAAGCTTCTTGAGGAAGAGAGGGTAGGGGCTTAAAAAATGGCGAAAGAACAGCAGCAACATCCAAAAAAAAAAAAACATTTTAACACACCCACTTCGTAAGGGATAATGAACAGTCTGCCGATCGTTATAAAGAAAATAAATCCCGACAGGACGAACAGGACAGCATCATTGGGCTTGGCACATGGTATTATAACACACCAGGTGAACCTTTAATGCTTTTTAAAGTCAATGCAAATAACTGCACACTCCTGCATTATAACTGGAGAAGTGTATTTCCTTTCAGATGTGGGTAAGATTACACTAAAAACTCTGAATCTCCAAAAGAATGGTGTTGGCAGTGGAAACATTAACACAAAGACGAACCTGCAGCAGAGCCCAGAGGCAATTTAAGTCTCGTTATGAGTCAGGAGAAAGTCACTGCATATCAGCATGCCCTCCACGCACTGTTTTAGACTCATGTTCCTCTCTTAGCTCCATAAGAGCTTTACTAGTCTGCCATTTTCAATATCATGCCCCGGGGCAGTCCTGATAGTGTGAAATGTGCTGTGAAAGCGATGGAAGAATCCCGACGGTCTTTTACTCAATAGTGACTCCCGTCAGATGTCTAAACTGAAGCTATTCGCAGGGAATAAATTCTGACAAATACGCCATAAATATGCAACTAAGATATTTGCACTGACACTCCCTTTTGATCTATTTTCACTGCAATATTGCAACTATCTTCAAGCTCTTCTTAAATGAGTCTCTATAATGGCAACAACTGGGAGCAAATTAGTTTCCATCTCCCTCTGGAACAACGTAATTGCCCTTCAACAAACACTTATGGACAGTTCTATGTCTCCCAATGCCTTACATCATACCAAAGCCTTCTACAGTGACATGTCCTTAATGAGTGAATCATCTGCACAACAAGTGGCACAACACAACAATGTTCTGAGAATTAACTGTTCACTGAAATACATTCAGGATGCAGCGGAATTGTTAGTAATAAAATAAGAGGTAAGTAAGTAAAAAGATGTTGGCGTTTCGAGCAGTCTGTTGGCATCTTCTTTTTCCTTGCTCCACTTTCATTCGTTGCTCCACTTTCATCTGAACTCATTCTCATGCAGCACTCTTGTAAGCAGGGCCTCTAAAGTTCACTGTATTCAGTTGAGCTCTACATAGCACTTTATTCCAAGATGAATTACTGGTTTACAACGGCGTGTTAGGGCCATTGCAAGTTTTAAAAAAAATTACGGAACCGGGGGATGAGGGTAATATTCCGATAAATAATTGAATCATTTTAATAATAATAATAAAGTCGTACATTTATGAGAAAATTGATTATGAGTACATTTACGGATATTCTCTGAGATTATAAAGTCATACAATTGCGACAAATTTACGAGAAAAATAGTTTTTGACAAAGAATCACATCGCTTCACTTTGCAAAGCTGGATCAACCTGATCACACCACAGGTGTAAACAGGAAATGCCACCTGTACATGTTGGAGAGGAGGTGCAACAGTAGGCTATGGAACATGGCTGTCAAACATGTAGGCCAAACCCAGCCAAAAAAGACTCTTGGCTTTCTAATTAAGTTGATAGCAGGTTATCATGAACATCCAAGGCTAAAGGATTGGGCAGGTTTCTTCCTTTTACAAAATAGTTTGCCATAGCCTGAGCCATCGAGAAATTGGTTCAACAGGTACCACAAAATGCCTCTTAATACAGAGTAAACAAGAACCAAAACAGTCAGGTGAATTAGTTATACTGTATGTCATACGACGATGAGTAACAACATACTGCTATTAAGATTTCATGGCCAAAGCTTTTTTGTTCATATACTGGTTTGATATCTCAGTATGAGTAACTCGGACACCTGAATAGCTTAGATAACACAAACTGAACTGCGAGCATATCACAGGGCAGAGGGTGAAACACTTAGATTCTCAGCTGTATTCCCAAGGTGACAGGATAATTGTGTTGTTTACGACTGTGGACTGGCAGACATATAAAGTTGGTCACACGAGAGAAAAGCAAGAAGAGGCATAGCATAGTCACTGCTCACACAGCAGTGAGTAAAGGATGATTCATTTTTCTAAATGAATAAGTTAAGAGAAGATGCCATGGCAATTTCAATCAGTTCTCCACTCTTAGTCTTGTGAATTTTAAGTTTCTCCTTCTTCTCTGACACTGAGGTTATACACCACCCTGATAGAAAGACGAAAAGCCCCAATAAGACAGTACACTAGTGCTGAGTACATGACTAGAAAGACAAACCAGTGAATTGAGCAATCCGCAAGACTTATGGTAGCTTGCCCCACTATTTGCATATAAGGACGAGGGAGTGTATGCAATACATAGATACATAACAGAAAGATTTCTTTGGACGCAGATAACACTCCATTAAACACTGTAGCTACCCAATCACTAATGATAACTGAAAAAAAGGATAAAAAGGATTTTTTTCAGTATATATATATACTTTATATACACACTTATACACAATACATGTTGCAACTACTTTCGAAGCATTCAAAATGAGACATAGATTGAAATCTAAAATAAATATATTGAACTTTCCTGTGTTTATCACTTGAAGTCCAACTCGAAGTAGATACTTTTTTGTAAAAACATGCTT
Organism: Clupea harengus; assembly: GCF_900700415.2. Lineage (NCBI taxonomy): Eukaryota > Metazoa > Chordata > Actinopteri > Clupeiformes > Clupeidae > Clupea > Clupea harengus. The sequence goes on from NC_045157.1 coordinate 29,586,011, forward strand.
TGTGACTAACCAGTATGCATGGAAAAGGATCATTTCTCCTCCAACACAAGCAAAGACAAAAGAGCAAGTGTGAGACGGAGCCTTTGGTCCCTCCCAGGCTTCTTTCAGCAGATCCAGGGGGCCTCGCACTGGTCTCCCATACAACAGTTCAAATGGAGAGAAACCGGTAGATGCCTGGGGCACCTCACGAACAGCAAGTATGGCAGCCAGCGGTCCCAATCTTTTCCATTGGCTGACACGTACTTCCGTAGCATATTCTTTAGGGTTTGGTTGTAGCGTTCAACCAAGCCATCAGTTTGGGGGTGATAGGGTGTGGTCCGTATCCCCTTAATCCCAAGTAAGCTATAGACCTGCTTGAGCTTCTTGGACAAAAAGGCTGTTCCCTGATCTGTGATGATCTCTTGGGGTATCCCTACCCTAGAGAACAGCTGAAGGATGGCTTGTGCTATGGTGGTGGCAGTTACTTTGCGGAGTGGGAAAGCTTCTGGATAGCGGGTAGCATAATCGCAAACTACTAGAATGTAGCGGTGCCCTCTCGGTGTTCTCTCTAGAGGCCCAACAATGTCCATCCCTATCCTTGTAAAGGGAACCTCAATAATGGGAAGTGGCTGGAGAGGAAATGGGCTAGTTTTCTGCTTGCTAGTGATCTGACAAATACTGCAAGCCTTGCAGTAGCCCTGAATGTCTCTGTACATTCCTGGCCAATAAAACCTAGCCGCAATTCTCTCAAAGGTTTTGGTCGTACTGAGATGACCCGACCATGGGATACTATGGCCCAAGGACAGAGCTCTCTCTCTCAGCCCTTTGGGTACCACTAGCTGCTCTGCTAGATCTCCCTCTGGCTGGTGATACAACACACCTCCATGCACCACAAAGCTTTCTCCATTGAGCGATGCTGACACGCCAGTAGGCACACCATCTTTAATGCTAACTTTACTACAGGCCTCCTGCAAAGTTGGGTCTTGGCTCTGTAGCTGCTTTATATCCAGGGTCATGTCTTCCCAAGCTTCACCCTCTATCTGAGTGCTCTCGCCATCTTGCTGCTTCTTAAGAGTCCCCACTAACCTCTCTCTCCGTCTCTGCCTAAGGCTTTTCTTAACTTTTAGCTTTTCAGCTATCTCAAAGCTATCAAAAAATGGCATCTCTCTGAGCTCACTGAGCTCTTGGGGTTCTTCGGCTTGGACTTTGGCTTGTGACCTAGTCATGACCACGTTAACAGGCTTATAGGCCTGCACCAACTCAGGCAAGATCAGTATATCCTGTCCAAGGACTACTGGGTGGCTGAGACCCTCCACTACACCTACAGTAAGGCGGTAAGTCTGTCTCTGCACCTCTATGTACACCTTGGCTACAGGATACACATGCTCATCGCCATTTACACAAATGACTGTCAGGCTCCCGCCAGTGACATACCCATTTCGATCCACTAGATGGGGCTGGACTAAAGTTTGGGAACTACCTGTGTCAATCAGGGCACTAGTTCCTTTCCCACCCACTAGCACTGGGACAGTCTGCAACCTACCCATAACCCCCTGTTTCTGCTCCTCTGACCCAGGGAGACAACAGTGTCCTTGGGCTTTGGGCTGCCAAGCTGGGCAATCTGGTCTTGCATGTCCTTCTTTGTGACAGTGGTTACACACAACACGACTGGCAGGGCGTTCCCTGTGGAAAGTAGTCGGCCTATAAGGCCTGTAGGGGCCTTTCTCATTCCCTCTACTCTGTTCTCTAGGTCTAGGACCACCACCAAACCCATCTGACTTACCAGGGGCCGTGGCTTGGTAGCCAGTCTCAGCACGGAAGATCTTCGGGCCTCTGCGGGCCGAAAGGAAGTTCTCCACCAGTACTGCGGCCTGCTGGCCAGTCTGGGGTTTGTGCTCTTTCACCCACACCCTGACTTCAGGTGACAAGGTGCGGAAAAATTGTTCCAGGATGATGTCTTCGGCTACCTCTTCTGCTCCGGTCTAATCCATTTACGGAACAAGTCTTTCAAACGCTGGTAGAGTTCTTTGGGAGACTCTCCCGTCCGGACATCTGGCTCACGAAACCTTCTCCTGTAGACTTCCTCATTGATTTCGTACTTCTCCAGGATCGCCTCCCTCACTCTGGCATAATCCATACTGTCGTTTATGTCCATGGCGACATAAGCACTGCGGGCTTTGCCACTGAGGTGCGGCACTATATACACCGCCCAATCTTCCCTGGGCCAGCGATAGGCCCTGGCAAGTCGTTCAAAGGTGGTGAGGTACTGCTCAATATCCTCACCTTCCACATACCTAGGAACAGCTTTACGTGACCATGCCACTGGAGCTGCGCCATCTCTATTCAGGTGTGCATTACCTGGCGGTTGGGGCTGATGCTGCAGTGGTGGCGGCTGATCTGGCTGTGGCTGCGGCGGCAGCGGCTGTGGCTGTAGATCCTGCTGAGGCTGCAGTGGTGACTGTAGACCTTGCTGAGGCGGCGGAGATGCTTGACGTAGTGGCCGGTTTTGCTCAACGTCATCACGGAGCTGGTTTAGCTGGATCTGCACACTTCGCCATCTTTGCTCCTGCTTACTAGCATCCCGTTCCTGGGACTTCAGTGTCTTCTCCAGCAGGGTGTATAATCCGGCTATATCACCTGGCTTCTCATCCTCACGTCTCCGCTCGACCGTGTCCGTAGTTCCCCCTTCTGCCCCTCGCAGCACTTCCTCAGGGCCATCGCCCTCCTTCTCGTCACTACGGCCTAGCCGTTGGTCCATCCTGCGCCACGTGCCACGAGCCTGTGTTCTGCCTCGTCCACGCCTCGCACCTCTTCTTCCACCTCTTCTCTCCAGTTTCCTCTAGGGCGCCACAGAATCCCACTTCTGACACCAAATGTGAGTGACCGGCGCGGCCAGCCCACGATTAGGGATGTGGACTTTGGAGATGGTGGTCAAAAGAGTCGCCGGAGCAGTGGTTTACGTTTTCAATTCAACCATATTTATTTTCTTTCCAGGTTGTGGATTTTAGCAAAAGTATTAATAGCACAAAACAAAGTACTTCAGACAAAAACAAAGATTCAATATCCAAATGCAGCGTAACAGTGTTACCGTGACAGACAACTCCTCGCAGCAGGAAAGCTGTCCTTCTACCTCCACTCCTCGAATGGCACTGAGCTAGCCTCTTAAGAAGGCCTAGCTATTGCCCCTAATTGGCCTAATAGGGCCAACCCATGAATATGGGGAAGCAAAGCACATTGTGCATCTTATTAACAAAACCATTCATTCATGTTATTATATTCAATTATACCTTCAAATAACATATCTCCATATAAATCACTCAAACACCATTTAACCCATTAGCAAATCACCCTACAATGCATAGTTATTACCTAAATGAAATGTGAACACGACAAACACCCCTGTGAAATAATGCCCCGCTCCCTCCACTAGTGACACAATGTAAAAGTGCTATCCCAGCGCGAGCGCGCTTTCGCGTTGGGACCAGTATGTGGAAGCGTGAGAACCAGGAAGTGTGAGTATATGTATCTGAACCAGTTTATGGATGTTATTGCAATGCAAATGGTAAATGGATGAGATGGTGGGTACCCAGTATATATATCAGTATAATTGAGCAACAGCAGGTGTATGCAAATAATATGTATGCGTGCTGTATATCGCGGCAGACCAAACAATACCCTAATTCGCGGTAAACACCCGACACCATTACAATCTCACATCGTGAAACAAACAAACACCACAAACCCACAAAACACCCCACAACTCTCTCAACAATGTTCAGGGTTCACATATTATGTGACCTGCAGGAAGACGCTGGGTAATTGTGGCTGCGTGCGTGTGTGTGAGAATGAATGGAGGCACCGTCTCTTACTCCCGCATTTCGCGGTAAAGTACATAAACAGTCCGGAATGTTCGTAACAGTGAGAAGGGAAATGTTCAGCTTCTCACAGCAAGGCACAGTGAGTCTGTAGTACAGAAAAGAATCCCCACCGAATAAGTTCAGCCCTTCTTCAGGCGCACTTGCACTGAGCAATCCTAAATTGACTTGAAGCAGCCTGTCCTCAGAAGCTGCTGCTTAAATAGTAAGTGAGGGGTGGCTCATCATGCATTCATGAGAGAGTAGGACTTGGAGGATCCCTGAAGTTCTCAGAGGTGTCATTAAGCCGCTGGCGCCTTTACCTTCAAGTAAACTACACTCTCTGTCTGTTAGAGAAGGTGGTGAAACATGTGTTTGCCAATGCTTATTGAAATTTCCTTCGGGCTGGAGGTTTAAATATCCCCAAAAGCTGCTGGTCAAACACCATTATCACTAAAATATGTGCACATTCTCCAAAAAGTATCCCACAGCAAACTTTTCCTCTGGATTCCTGGTCACTTGGGCCAATACTCTAAAGAATGCAGGTGACGCAGTGATAGTCATTTGCTCTAGATACTAATTGTTTTGCCAGTGTTTAGAGTAGACAAACAACCGACAAACAGGATTGACATATGTTAGGAGGTAAATGGTCCATCAAGCGTGATCTAATCCTGAGGAACACACCACACCCACTCAGTAGCCTGAACAAACAGTCTTACAGAGACTGTAATAATAGGCATCATTACTCTAATTAGACTGAGATTACACTCAATCAAAGGTTGACAAAACACATGGATTGCTTTCGGCGTTGGATGTTCTTACATCAATCAGTTTGCTGTAGCTGTGTGAGGTTGAACATTTTAGTTTTAAACATTTTAGCTTGCTCTGATTATCTGATCATGCCCATTTTCCTCATGTGAGACGCATTGTGTTATCTCCTGGTATGAAATGCGGCGTACAAATAAAGTTTGATTTGATTTGATTTGATTGCATACTACACACTATACTTGTATAAGTAGAGATACATATTATTCTAAACTGGTCTGAATTTGAAATGAATCCTCTTTGAAGCCTTATTTATCTATTTTTAGAATAAGATACCTCAAACAGAGATGAACAGGCCATTTTGCTAAAACAACCTGCATTTTGAATGAACAATGCAGCATCCATCCATACCACTTATGCTACTGCATAATGACATTTATTTGCATTTAATCATTTGCAACAGGTTAAGAAGGAGACCCTTTTTCCTCAGACATGTGTTAATATTTGAATGGGGACAAAAAGGTCTAATGCATGACATTATTAATCAAGGTTATCACATTACAGCTATTGTACTTAAATTGAAATTAAAATACAAAGCAAAATGGACAAAATTGCTGGGATCTTAAAAACCATGACCTTCTGGCAACGGTGCTATATCCTGATGTAGGCATATCCCTGATATTCTCAAAATCTCAATTTTATAAATTCTGCCACAAATTCAGTCACTTTTGGCCACAACAATCACAACAATCCCTGACAATATCCTGGTGGGACTGACAAAGTGCAACTCAGAATAACTGTACAAGCTTTATTCTCAGAAAGCGTAGTCCTATTCCTAATGCCTATATACTGTTGTTTTATGTATTTCTGTGTTCCAAGATGGAGCACCCAGTGTAAATGTAAGAAATCAAGCGTTAGTTCAGCCAGGCCATGGTAGTCTGCCTACTGCATAGCTCATCAGTTGGCACTCAGCTGACTCACCAACAACCACAGTCACTCTCTGAATTGAGGCAGTCCATTTCAGCCTGTCCTTGGTCATTCCAAACTCGCCTGCTGAGATTGGTAAACCAACAATCTGGCACCAGCCCAAATGGTCTTGTCAAATGGCCATACTGCATGTCCACCTTGTACTTGTCATATTCAACTACATGTATTATTAATGTTCTTGATATTCAACACTACCTTGCGTTTACTTTTGCTCCACACTTGTATGCACATTTAGTTGTACTTTTTATTTGTTTTGCTGGATTGTACTTATCTTGTTGTTTATTTGTGTTTGCTTCACTAGCATGTTATTGCTTTATAAAGCCATAGTTAAAGCCGCTGTACTATACACCTATGCTTACTAGTATGATGAGCATAAGTGCACCCTGAACTAAGCCATTCTGTTTGCTTGGTCCCTGAAGATATCTTTATCTGCTAACAATTGGAGCTTTTTAAAGCTCATGGATTATTTGTTAACTGCCTTGTTCAACCCCACTGTTTGTGTTTACTGCCTTGTTCAACCTTGGTCTATATATGTATGTCTGTGTGTGTGTGCGTGCGTGTGTGCATGTGTGTGTGTGTGTGTGCATCAATGTGTGTGTGCATCAATACAAACCTTATTATTTACTACACAGCAATAAAACGACTGAATCAGCTCACATGATGAACGGCAGTCCCACTTCTAAAGGCCCATACATAACCTGCCACCATCGCATTGTAAACATCACAGCAAAGGAACTGTGCGGTTTCAGGAATGAGTGCAATATACACCAACAAGACAGTGGGAATTAAAGTAACACTATGCAACAATTTGACACTTTTTGAGGTATGGTCTTAAAGGCAACTAGTTTTGGTAACATCCTCAAATTAATTTTGATAGCATATGGTCATGTGAAGGACAGATTTTTGTCTTTCACAGTTCTTGTCAGACCTGTGTCAGACCACAAGACTTGTTCTTGTCAGACCTGTGTCTTTCCCACTAGCCATCCAGGATATGCACTATGTAGTTCTGTGTTTCCTGGCTGGAACACCCTGCAAAAATGGAAGAAAATCTTTCACAGCGTGACATTGCCAGCTATACTGCCAAAAGACACCAGTTAGTGTGTTGGCAAGCTTCTATCAGTGTTAACTGGGCGGTTAGTGGTGTTTGCAAGGTTTTTGCATGCCTTGTAGTTAGTTAGTGTGCTAGTTTGGGAACAGAACTCCTTATTGCTGCTTTAACTGGTTTTCGTCTCTGGACCATAGAGAGCTTTGAATACTGTTCTAACTGACCCAATACATCTGAAATCTGAAAAAATCAAATGTATGTGTATGCAAACTTACTTTTGGTAGTTACTGTTCAGGCGCTTGGGCTCTGTAAAGCGCCCTGAGACAAATGTCTTGTTTTGGCGCTATATAAATAGAATTTAATTGAATCAAATTGAATTAAAAGGACTATGGTGTTCTTGACAGATGGAGGTATGGATTACAAAAATAATTTGTTGCATTTTATAATGATAGGAGGGTGGGAGGGATAGCAGTGCTTTGTGAGTTATGACCTATAACAATTTTCACAGTCATCTGAAGTGGTAACTTTGTCCAGCTCAATATCACTACATAAAGCCTCCATAAAGACTGTCTATGCAAAGACTGGAAGAAGCTGGATAAAGTACTCCATAAGACCTGTCCATAAGACCACAAGATCTTAAAAATAGCATGAGTGTGTCACTACATTCAGCTGGAATTGGAAGTTGAATCTGAATGAAGCCATGACATGATTGCCCAACTCAATTTAACACTATTTACTTAATCAACAACAGGACTGTTTTTCTTCAGCCTGTGGAAATGGATTCCCAAAAAAGCCAACCTGCATGACGTTTTATTAAAACCTGGCCTTTCCTTGACTGTGTGACAGAACATCACCTACCACACATACAAGTACTGCATTCCAAAATAGGATTAGTGCATTCAATGATGATGCCAAAGATGTATTTAAATCAAATCATTTCAAATCATTGATGCAGTAATTACTCACACCATTTGGTTTCAAATCTCTTTCTCATCATAGAGTAAAGCATTGATTACATTAAAACATTACGGTAACTATAAAGACATTATTTAATATACATGCAGTGAAACTGAAGTGGGGGTGATAATTTGCTACTATCCAGATAAATGCCAGCAAAGAGGACAGATTCAACTGTCTAAGTGGATCCAAGTACAAATGTGAAAATATTCAAGAATTTGAATTTGTGCATAAAATTATGACTACATAACAGTGTAAATAACAACTAACAGACTATTTGGCACAGTTCATTATGTTGTAAGTATTTTAAGATACTCTTAAATTATTTTTAACATTAAAAACTTGAAATACATGAATGCTTTAAGACATTTTCTTTCATTGAGAATGCTATTAACAAGGGAATAAAATGAAGAGTACTTTTTTAATATCGGATAGCTCAGCATTCAGTTCTTGTATATCCAATCAGAATTTGTAGCACTGAGAAATGATGGATGGTTACGTCTGATCTGGAAGACTGAGAAGGGGACTGAAATGTACTGATGGGCATATTCCACTATGACTGCTCAAAACATTTGCTTACATATAAACCATTATGTGTGTGTGTGTGTGTGTGTGTGTGTGTGTGTGTGTGTACACGCTTGCTTGTAATCAGGCCCACACTAGCACAATATCATTACCTTCCCCTGAGGACTGAAGACATTTAGAGGCCTAGTTGTTTTATAAATGCTGAGGACATTAAAGGCCAATAAAAGAGATCACTAGAGGTACTACAGGAAATGTGTCATATTTACACTTGAACAAACAAAAAATAACTAACAGTATAACAATGAGCAATACTTTCAAAATCTAGCCAGAGAAATACTAAATAGAGCAAAAACCTTACCCCACATTAATAAAAGTGGTTGTAGATAAAAAGAGTAATACAACAGCAGCTCGACTTAAGTTCAAAGCCTTCTCGTTCAAACTGGCTGGAGGCAAGGCAAATCAAAGAAAAACGAATGGCCTCGTAGAACAAGCACTATAGAGAGTTTACTTGTGAGTAACCACAGGCTAGCATTGTGAAATAAAAGGTATTTCTCTCAAATGCTACACTTACGTGAAATGTCAGATGTACAAGCAAAAAATATTATCAAAGGTCTTTGCTATTTGGAGTCCCTCAAAATGGCATACCGTTCTTAGCACTTTGTGAAAGGTGAAGTAATTATACAAGCATGGTGAAGTGATTGTACAGCTTCAAACTATTTTTTTGTGAAAGTTATATGCAGTCTATTCTGTACACACTTAGCAAATCATTAGGTACAAGAGGTTGCAATGAAAAAACATTGCAATAAAAGAAAAAAAAAAACATTCTTACAGCTGCAGTAAAGCATAAATGGTTCAGTTACCAAAAAGAATAAGCAATATAAGTTTTAGTTAAGTCTCTCTAGTTTCTTTGTCAGCCAAACAGTCCTATTGTTTTCCAGTAAATGTACAGTAAAGAATATGTTATTCCAGTCTCAATGGTTAACAATGTTCGCTGAAATTACAGCAAACTATACCACTACACAAAAGAACAATACAAAGCAGCAACATGTCATTTTGTTTGAATGAGCTTACCAATCACGAAGATCTTGCCCTTTCCTTCAAACCTCTGTCCAAAGGTCTTTCATCCTCTTCAACATTCATCTATTCAGTGCAGCAGTATGCACACTAAGGCCTATCATCCTCTTCAACATTCATCTATTCAGAGCAACAGTATGCACACTAAGGCTGTTTTCCCATTTGAACCATTTTGCTGGTCTGAATTTGAGTGTGATTATTCCCCTCTCCCCATGTCCTGCTGGTATCCTTTCACATTATATTTTTTGGTTGCAAACCATGGTCCATTTATTCTTCAAGGAACTTGCAGCTTTTATTTACCAATGTCGCTACGAACGACGCAAAGACAAGTAAGGAAAAATAGGCGGGGATACCTATATTTGTTAATTTCATTCATTAACGGACGTTGTTGTGCGGGAGGTCTGCCCAACATGAAATCATTTAGAAGTTTCACAGACAAACATGTTGCTTTGAAGGAATTCATTTGTACATGGAACTCCCACATCTGTGCACAGACACCCAAGCATTGCACTGAACTCCCATGTCTGTTATGTTATGAAGTTAGCAAAATGATTTTGCCAAGTTATTAAATCAGCTTTAGGTCATGCGCTGCGGACTTTGCGTGTTGCTAGGCAAGTTGTCCATCAATGAAATTAAGGCCCCTAGTGTAAACGGCCCCAAAATTGTAGATAATCCTTCCACATAACAACTCTGACTGGCTGAGAGTGAGTGAGTGCTGTGATCATTTTGAGTTTCTAATTACAGAGCCAGAGATGGTCACTGGACAGTATCTATTAAAATGATTGGTTGGTTGTTTGGATAGACAAAGAATTTATTTTCATTTATAAAGGAATTCCAAGTCTTGCATCAATTAGGTGTTCTAATTCACATAACACCGACTTCACTGAGGGACAGATTTACTGAAAGAGGTGGCCATTTGGGTCAAAAGAAGGTGCACATGTGGGGGGTGGGTTATTTAGCAATGTATTTAACAAACCCCATACTCATTCTCAATTTCATGCATTAGAATAAGCCTTGTGCTATTGCAAATGGAGAATTACAGTTGTTCCTGAGGCAGGGGCAAAAAGCTTACAGAAAACAGAGGAAGATAATGATGGGAAGTCACGAAAAGCACTCCAAAAAGTTTCCTCAGACATCATAAATTAAGATGTGTAAAGACTCCACTCTTACACTAAATGTGTAATCTCTGTGTAAAGACACTAAATGTGTAATCTCTGTGTAAAGACACTAAATGTGTAGTCTCTGTGTAAAGACACTAAATGTGTAATCTCTGTGTAAAGACACTAAATGTGTAATCTCTGTGTAAAGACACTAAATGTGTAATCTCTGTGTAAAGTCTACACTCTTACACTAAATGTGTAATCTCTGTGTAAAGACACTAAATGTGTAGTCTCTGTGTAAAGACACTAAATGTGTAGTCTCTGTGTAAAGTCTACACTCTTACACTAAATGTGTAATCTCTGTGTAAAGTCACTAAATGTGTAATCTCTGTGTAAAGACACTAAATGTGTAATCTCTGTGTAAAGTCACTAAATGTGTAATCTCTGTGTAAAGACACTAAATGTGTAGTCTCTGTGTAAAGACACTAAATGTGTAATCTCTGTGTAAAGACTCTTACACTAAATGTGTAGTCATTGATGTCTACGAATAGAATCTGTAGATTCTATTACAACATTACAAGATGTCATTTACTTGTTGACCCACCCGATCTCCATCCAGAATTTTTTGACCTTAGATTGTCTGTCTTAAAAGAGAGAAACTGCTATGTCATAAATATCAACACAATATAAGTAAATACTTCCCCATGCTTCCTAAGGTTAAACAGTGTGAGCCTGACAGAAAGACACATTTCTGCCCAGTGTGAGGCATGTGTATAGCCACGGCCCGACTGAAAGAAGGTAGAGTGGCCCTTTGAATACACAGGAACAGGATAATCCCAGACACACAAGAAGACAGTGTCTATGAACAAAAGTGAGGTTGTGAGAGTGAGAAAAAAAATCCAGAATAGTCAAACCAACAGTGAGGGAATAGTGAAAGCCATCAATATACTATGTGTGTTACGACTGGTGGGTGTTGTGCAGGACTCAATAGCACGACTCAGCACAGGGGTAGATTTAAAGGGTGAAACGTTTTACTAGCCGGGTTCGGTACACAGGTAGGCAGTCCAACAATTGCAAACAAAACCAAACAGGGAATAGGCAGGAGAATAGTTGTAGGGCAGGCAGAGGTCAGAAGCACGAGTAATCACTTTAACAAGGAGGAAGCGCTAAACGCTAGAAACACGAGGAACAGTGGAAACATACCATATAACAATAATTTACGAAGACGCAACGAGAAACAAGAAAACAAGGACTATATATACACACAGGCAACAGATAACGAGGGACAGGTGAGAACAATCAAGGCGGGGCAGACAAAGACACAGGTGGACTAAACAAGGGGAATTAACAGGACACAGGTGAAACCAATGATACAAACAAACCGGGAGATTGGGAACAGGTGAGGGGTGGAGACACGGACAACAACAAGAGGGCACATGGCATAGACAAACAAACATAGGGAAAGCACATGGCGGGAACAAGGAAGCACGAGGACTAGACATGGGAACAAACATGTGACCACACAAGGGAGACAAACACAGAAATTAAACACGGACAGAACACAGACCTTACAATGTGGTTGTTGCTATGGTGACCTTGGTTGGGCATAACTATTGCAAATAACGCTGAGGACCAAAGTGCACTTTGAATCATGGATGAATCTATCATTATTTTTGCAGTCTCATGTGTATCGAGTCCATTAAGCCAAACAATAAAAAAGGTCTCCTTACTCTGAAAGAAATACTTTTGTTGTTTAAATGCAAAAAAAACGAATTCTATAATCATTAATTTATGATACTACAGTAACAGAATTGTTAGTTGATCATAGTTTCTGATTAGTTTTTTATTTTTGTGCTACTTGATACCCTGCATATAGGTGTAGATCCACACAATCCTTTATTCACTTCTCTCTATCAGTACTCTTGAGCCTTTACTGAAGCAATCATATGATAATATCATGTGACTTAAATCACTAGAGCTTAAAAAGAATGCAGTATCAAAACAAATATTTGTCCCATGACGGATCAGGTATGTCATTTAACCCACCCCAGATAACAAAATACTAGCCATCACTCCACATCCAACCAGTCTGAGTACACTGAAACCCTCTATTCATTTTCTGGTGTGGTCCCTCACCCAGATTTAAAAGAAAGAAAACTACCTTCAGCTCACACCCCTCTTACAACTATGCAGTGCCATAGGTAATGTAAGGTCACATTAAGTGATTTTACATTACTGAAGCATTTAATGTGGAAATTAATAATAAAGGACCTGCCATTATGCTGAGTATTGTTCGTTTTTTTTTTACATGCAATCTTAGAACTTTAATGGAGAATTAAATACCATTAGAGGTGAATAGCCTTTGTAGCGTTTGCACTTCCTGTCCAGTCTAATCCCCATGTGAGCAAAGAGGGAACTGGCTAAGAATAGGGAAAGGGCATATTAAGCAGCATTAACAGGCTTTTAATCTAAGTCTTGGATGATGAGATGTCAAACACAAAGGGCTGAATGGATTTCAGAGAACAGCTGAGTCAAACCAATTGTGTGCGTGACTGTGAAACATGAACCCGCTCCTTTTAAGCTACGCACAACCAAGGGACTGAAAATAATGCACAGGTATGCAGGAAAGTCACACTCTAAGCTACGGCACAAATCAAAGTACTGTATAGCTGCATGAGAGGAAGAGGAGACTGTATAAACACCTTTTGTAATTAGAGCAGAGCAAATCAAACCCTTCAGGTAAAAGTTCATATCCGTTAGTGTATATGGCATGAATGGGGAGTTTATAAAAGTGGAGGTCAGTGGATCCTTACACGTGCTTTACGCTTACCCTTCATGACAAAAAAACTTCGTCAGAACATGAAGGGCTTAGCAGATCTTTGATGGCAAGGCGAGATCACATTAAAAATGTACGACTCGAGACAATGACAGGCTTGGCAGACCCTAAACATCACACAGGCGAAGTTGAGAAATGGCAGAGAAGGAGCATGTATGAAGCTTACACAAAGAAATGCAAATGCCAAAAGAGCATTTTTTATAAATGTGGACCCCTGTCCATGTACAAAAATGGAAAGGAAACTCCTCTTGACACAGTGCAATGCAGATAGAATACTGATGACTGTTCCTCTATTATCGTTCCCATAGTTTTGTCACTGAGTTCCACGTAAAGGAAAGGTTACCATTCAGGGTTGGGTATAAAAGAAAAAACACTGCAATACCAGATTTGCACAGTGAATTTTGATGCTGACGCTGATTGGTTGAAATAAAGGTTTTATTTCAGTCTTGTTTTTTTTCACAATGTCATGTCTTCCAGAAACTGAGCTCTGCATCTCTACGCTGAATTTGGCAAAGAAAGATGACATCTGTAACTGACAAGCAATTATGATCGTACAAAATATTAAAAAGCTGAAAAATGTCCTTTCAGAAGTGTGAAAGAATTATTTTTTTCTATGCCTTGTACTGTCAAAAACATGAATGGTCTGACATGATTCTCTGGGACTCCATACTCTATCAATATTTTATTCTTTATGCTTAAACATGCATTCATTATAGTGGTTGTTAAAGATAATGTCATTTTTTTGTTTCGCTTAGAAATACAATCCATGGGTAAATCATGTGACATTTCCATACAAATGCTAACATACTATGTGTGTCCCCCTTCCTCATATACACTTATCTCTTCCTCTGTATCACTAACTCCAGCCTTCTTTCAACATCCTATCAGCATGCTTATCACCTCTTTATTATACGGCTCCTCAGAATGTTGCAAACAGTTCCATTGGTTTGAATGGGCGACTCCAACGTTCGGAGGTCTGATATTACTTTATATTGACCGCTGCAAAAAATAAATGACCGCTGCCATTGGCAAAGGGTTTTGTGCTTCTAATTCACATCTTTCATACCATTCCGCAAGTAGTCCGTCCACCTAACGTAACGGAAATGTATTGAAAGCGGAAGTCACGAGACGGCAACAAAATCATTAAAAAGAGGTATTTTGGAGGAATGTCTTCTATCTTGTTGGCAAGTAACTGTATAATAAGCGTGATAATATATAGTCCGCCGGTCAGTATCAGGGTCCCGTCAGGATTTATTTTCCGGTACTGACCGACGGACTAAACATTAAACATGGAACCACAGCTGGTGATTGCACTGGGCAAATTCTCTCAATAAACCACTTCCATGCCATAAAGGAGGAAATAGTTATAGATACATTTTTAAACATTTTAAATAGCACTGCTTCAAGCAGCAATTATACTTAAAGCCAACAAATAAAACCACAATTTCATTTTAAGACACACTTAAGAGAAACTATATGTTCTGTGCCTCCTCAGTAAGTCTAGATTTAACTATTCTCCAATCCATATCTTGATGATGATGAATTTTCAGGAAGACACATCTCCATGTTTTTCATCCCTTCCAGCTGAGAAACAAACAGCTTGGATCTCTCTCTGCACTCTGTTGTAAAAATGGCAATGTGCAATTATTTTGAATAGACAGTATAAGAAAACATGAATATTTAAAAACCCTCAATTGTAAATGGGACATCAAGTCTGCCCAAGATAAACGTTCTCACTAGCCACTGGAACTGGTTTGTCCCTGGAAGTTCAAGATTGAGAGCACTATCAACCGAAACTGGGTGCTACTTTGCGGAGGAACACAGCATGGGAGCATGGGTGCCTGTGGGTTGGGCCACTGCCAGATATGCAAGTAAAGTATGAACTGCTGGGGCATCATTTCTTTATGCCTCACCACAAGGTCTTAGGAAAAATACCATGGTAAAAAGCATTCAAACAAAGCATCTTTGCATTAGTGGACGAGCCTGTGTAATGCTATATCCACCTTACAAAACACTCTTCGGGGCATCTCAACATCAGGAATATTGTATTCAGTGCCAGATTTAAGCCATTTAAGTCCTCCTCAATTATGTATACAGTTCATGTTGGTACTAATGGAAACTATGAATATATGTCGATTCATTCATTAATTGGTAGTCTGACAAAGAAATGATTGCTTCCATCGCAGTACATGCATTTTTAGTAAGGGCATAGCAATGAACATCACTAATGCCATCAATCCTTCTGACTGTACAAGGAACACAAACCTAACTGTAGTGTATCTACTAAAGCAACCAATGTCTGACAAGGCGTATTCATGCCCATGGTTTTAATTGTAATTATTATCTTAAGGTACAAAATAGTATATTTGGACATTCTGCATTGAAGTTGTATTAAAGAAGTCCTCATTGGGAGTTGCGGCTTAAGAACAATTAATCCAATCTGAAATATTGCCAGCGAGGATGCATAACTTCAAAAAGGATACCCAGGTTTGCTCTTGCATAAAACGATAAAGGGTTAATGCAAGGCAGTATGATATGGCTCTTGTGCTTAATGTATCAGGCAATGGTTTCTTACATAGTTTCACATTATACTATTATGATTTGTAGCATGTTTCACGTTACCCAAGGTCACCTGTCCCTCAATTTCTGTTTAATATTTGTTTCACCTTTTGTTCAGGTAACATTCAAACGTCTGTTATATATCTGTTATATTCTCTTCATCCTCTTCATTCACATCCATTTTTTCTAAACTGTGTGTGCAGGCACCTGGCACAACCTCTGTATGTATCTCTTTTTAGCTCTCTCCCCAGGAGTTGTATTTGGGAAACATCATGGGCTGCTCTATGTCAGGTGTTTACATCAGAACTGCATCATCCAAACAGGATGTTACAAAGGGGTATTCACTCACACTGACTGCGCCTTTACCCAACCCTGTTGCTTTGATTTAAACACATTTTGCAATTGTAATGTATCTCTGCCACTCTCCAGACTTTCTTTAAAATTTGCTGATCACAAAATTGAGCTCCAAATATTACCTGCTTTATTGAATCTCATTTGTGTTAAATAGACTTGCAAATTCTCTGTAATTACCATTGCACTCTAATCTGGAGGAAACATAAAAGCTGTTAAATTCGATATAATGAGAAATAAGTTATAAGTTGTTTCATTTGAGCAAGAAAACAATTATGAAATTATTTTCCTTGTCCATCTGCGACAAAAAATCCAGTAAAACAGGCATCCATAATCCCTTGTATGGCATAGTGAATAGGGTCAATATATGTAAAGACAGTGGCTAGTAATTGCAGAATCAGAAGAATCAGTGAGGTCTGCTAGTAATTACACAACGGAACAGAAGAGAGTGCGTAATCATGAAAAATCATTCAGAACGTGCCAAAAGTTACTATATATATCATCAGTCATTATGTTATTTGTGATAATGCACTGTTTTTATACAAACCTTTGCAGACTATGACACACACAAAATAACAATTCACAGACAGAACACTCGTGCATACATTTCCCCAACAGTTTATGTTGCAATAATGAGCTGCTGGCTGAATACCAACTATCTTTTCCTGCCATGTTACAGTTTCCACAAACAAAATGATTCAAAATTACTTTTATCTTATGCTATCAAAGGAATTCCATTCTTTGTCTCCAAAATATTTTGCATTATGCATCTACATTTGCATACAGCATGAAATATACCTACATTCCATTTTATTTTATTCTTTCAGAGATCCTTCAATTCACTCATCAACCCTGTCTCTTACAGACATAAGAGATCTTAAAGTGAATAATTAATAGATAGTGTATTATTTTGCATCCTTACTGAAGGCTTGGGCTACTGTCTCCTGAGACTTATCTGAACTCAAAGCATCAAATTCCTTGTCATTATGAATCATGCATTATTTCATCGCTGGGCCCAGACGTGTTCAGTTACATTTTTCAGTCGCCCAATTGCAGATCAATTTTTTTGTCTTTTGATTCCATACAACCTCTGGCCACCTCTGAACTGTATTACAACACGATATGTTGTACTGAGAATAACTGAATTAGAAAATATGCCCACGCTCTGAACCCTGTGATTCAGATGGTGGACCCACCGTGCGTCTGTAGGGCTCTTTGTTCCCAGGAACCTTTTGCTTGGGCGAACAATGACAAAACACATTGTTCCCTGTGGAGTCACTTTCATATTATAATGCACCTTTGTTTTCTGATGTTTGTTTGAAGTGATTGAGCATTGTTTTCACACCACTTCTATCACTGGGTCTGTCATTTGCCTCCTGTTCGCCCTCACTCTCTCGTGCCCCCCTCCCTTCTCCCTTCTTCCATGCACAGGGCATCGTGAGGTCACAAACCTAGCCACATTTTAGGGTTGAAATATATTTGGTGAATAGAAGCACATTGGGGTTTGATATTTAAGGGTCTCAGTTATAGAAACAATAGGGTGGATCTTTATAAGGGTGTCAGTTATAGAAACAATAGGGTGGATCTTTATAAGGGTGTCAGTTATAGAAACAATAGGGTGGATCTTTATAAGGTTTCCAGAAACATGGGAAGATGTTGGTCTCCACTCCTAGGCGACACACCCACCTGGGGGTCACAAAATGCGGCTCCAGGATCCTACCTCCTGCCACTCAGAAAAGGGAATACCCCCCATAATAATATGCAAATAGGTTATCCATGCAAATGTCCAGAATGTCTTTGTTCTGGGAAAGTGACAACATTGTATTTTGATGTGTTTCTATATTCAGAACTCCCACATGTGTGTAGCCATATCTGTGGCAGGTCTGCTAGATCTTTGATTTTGTTTCTACTTTGTGTTATTGCTTGTAGTATTACATCTTCATATTTTATTCTTGTTTTACCTTCGTCATTGTGTTTTGTATTCGCTTATTCCTGGCATTACAATAAATTCTCAATTTGCTTATTCCTGGCATTACAATGAATTCTTAATTTGTCTTAATTGTTAATCTGTGGTATTGCAACTTTCAGTAGTAACAAGGAATCTGTTGTATCAAGCACTCGTTTTTCCCTTTCGTTCCGGTCAGAGAATAGGGCCTTCACTGTAAGTCACCATATGACTGTCTTGGGCTGCCCACTTCGCCTCTCCCCAGGATAGGCCGATGGTCTTGAGTTCTGACTGCGGGGCTTTCTGCATGTCAGGGCTGGTTGTCCACTTTTCCTCTTTCTCTAGAGGTTTCAAGCCGTGGCATAGGATAATAGTCTGCTCCATGCGTAGGGGTGCCCAATCCATTTCCACTTTCTCATCTGGATGGTGTTGAGGATGGGCTGTTGCCTGGTCTGAGATCCTCTCTGGCCACCTGATGAACAGGATCTGTCGGAGGCAGGTATTAATGAAGACTTGCAGCTTGTGGTCAAGGCGCTTGTATGTCTCCAGGACTCCACCCCATACAGCAACACAGACTTGACAATTGTGTTGAAGACCCTCAACTTGGTATGAAGACTGAGGTTCTTGTTCCTCCATACTGGTTTCAGGGCAACAAAGGCCTGGCATGCTTTGCTGATCTGAGCGTTCAAGTCTTCGTTTGTCCCTCCTGTTTCGCTAACTATACTGCCCAAGTATGTGAAGCAGTCAATGTATTCAAGGGCCTGTTCGTTGATGGTGACTGGAGCTTCCTGTGTGGATTTCACCCGCAAGCTCTTCAACGTCTTCATGATGATGATCTCCAGTCCTGTGGTCCTGGTAACTGTGAAGTTTATCCATCTTTGCCTGGTTGTGTTGGTGAGTGTGCGACAAGGGTCTGATGTCATCAGTGAAGTCCAGATCCTCCAGCTTCTGGGTTAGGGTTCACTGTATGCCCCTAAGCTGGTCCATTGTTGTCCTCATCACCCAATCCATCATGAGCCAGAAAATGATCAGTGATAGGAGGCAGCCTCGCCTGACTCCGGTGTTTACACTGAAGGGTTCAGATAGATCAGCATTGTGAATAACTCTTTAGAGTCTCTATCACATTGACGATCTTCTGAAGAATGATGTAGTGCCTGAGGACTCTCCAGATAACTGTCCAATCCACTATATCAAATACCTTCTTGAAGTCAATGAAAATTAAGTTGAGTGAGGACTGCTACTCCCGTGACTGTTCTATGATAATGCTGAGGTTCTCTATCCCATCTGTAAAAGATCTCCCAGCTCGGTACCCCACCTGTTCCTCTCTTAGCTTGGTGTCAATGGCTGTTCTGATCCTCTCTAGGATCACCCTGGAGGAGTCCTTGCTTGGAAGGGACAGGAGCTGGATTCCTCTCCAGTTCTGGCAGTCGGTGAGGTCTCCCTTCTTTAGAAGTTTGTCTATATAGCCTGTTCTCCATCCCTATGGTACTTCTTCTCTTTCCCAGGCATCTTGTAGTAGGCAAACCATGATGTCTGCTGTGGGTTCTGGAGGGATGTTGTTTGGCCTTGGCGCTGTCCTCCTCTTGAGCTTCTAGATAGCTTTTATCACTTTTTTCTTTTGAGATGGGGCCAGTTTTTACGTCTAGGTCTAGGTGAAGCACTATCTGGGCAGGATTAATTCTAAGACAGCAGAACTGTGTGATGATTTGACACTCAAGTTACTGCCTCTGCCAGGTTATTCAGCTGTAATAGTTATTGTGACAGTCATCAAACTATTTAACAGTCTGCTGGCCGAGTTGCGTGGATGTTTGTAAGTCCTTTGTGAACAGATAAGTCTTTGGTGAACAAGTAGTACATTGTCAGAGAGACATAATATTATTAATTATTATTTTGATCATTTGTCATTGTGTATCAGCTGTTGTTAATAAATAATTTACTTTACTTCTATCTTTCCCTTAATTCATATCTCTATCAAAGATTACGATCCGTTGTAGTTAGACATTTGTTTGAAATCATTTGATGGTGGTATAGTTATACAGATAAAAAAACAATTAATAAAATGAAATAAACTGACTATTCCTAAACAAAGTAGCAAAACAGTATTCAGATTCAGATCCTTCCAAATGGATGGATCACTTAATAGCCTTAACATGTTCCAATCTGTGAAGTGCAAAGACAGTTAAAGGCTGTCATATGCAGGTTTAGAAAACTAAAAAAAATAGATATTTTCAGTGTTATTTTGCTATCAAAAGCTAGATAAATATCAGAGGTATCAAGACATTAAACAAATTTGTTTCATCCACAGACTTGAATTTCTTTGGCATATTTAGTTTGCAAAGTGGAGTGTTTCAATAGGTAGTCCAACTAACTATTATAGTTAAATAATTTAAATGAACCTTGCTACCATACTGGCATTTATGAATCCATGTTACTTTGTCTCTGTGTCTTAGTCTGAAATGATGTGCAATATCAGTAAAATGTTAAATGATCAAAATAGTATCACCACTCAATATTTGCATGGCACAGTACAGTATTTCCTCTTAGGAACAATCAAAAACAAATACTTTAGAAAGACTTACCTGAAAATACAGGCCTCAAAGTAGAAACTCGAACACTGAACACACCTCTGATCACTGACACAGAAATCTCTGAAGAATGACAGAACATCTTTCCAGAAATGTGTGCAAGACTGGTATCCTCCATGCCAAGGAGAAGTGAGTCTGTCATCAAAAATAAAATAAAAAATGTAATCTCACTGTGGGGCCTGTATTTTTTTTACATTTAAATGATATTGCACAGGTGGGGTGTACTCTCTTCTGTTGTATACTGTTTGTCCAAACGACCATCACAAATACTCTATGGAATACTCAGTACCTGCTATTAAATGCCCCTGTGACAACAAGGCAGATATACTTGATAAACTGCCAATCATCACTTATCAAAGATCAAGGATCATTTTTGACCTGTCATCGCAAGACAACTTAGCTTCAGGGAACTATTACTAAAACCAACCCATGTTAATAGTGAGCATCACAGTACTTCATTCTAATCCGTTTAGGACAGAAAATGATGGCCAAAAAATGAAGGCAAAGGGAGCATCTGTCTGAGCAACATGGAATTTGGCTAAGAGACGTTTGTGTTTGCCCATCCATCACTCCAGCTTTATCGCACTGAAGTTACCCTCATTAAATGGCATGGCAGAAAGAGGGCCGCCAAATGCCTGTCATGTAGCACGTTCTGTCTAGCTTTCCAGAATTGTCAGTTGGCTTTTCAAATTACGTTTCATCAGAGGGCCCGGAGTACAACTACTTGATTAGAGAACTGATATATTTTGTAGTGCGAGGCATAACAATGAGAAACCTACATGCCACATTTTGGCCTGTGAATATGACACATTACACTATTGGCTGAGTGCATGGCCATACAA
Source organism: Clupea harengus (assembly GCF_900700415.2). Taxonomy (NCBI): domain Eukaryota; kingdom Metazoa; phylum Chordata; class Actinopteri; order Clupeiformes; family Clupeidae; genus Clupea; species Clupea harengus. The sequence goes on from NC_045157.1 coordinate 29,607,415, forward strand.
TTAATTAAGCCATATGATATTAAAAGCGCATAACCTGTACTACTGTGAGTACATAGAGTGGAAGATGGGATATTCTCTTTTTTTCTTCTAAACATAACAACAGAAAATGATGCAAGCATACTGACATTTCATTCGATGAATGTAAGATTAGAGAAAGTGCTGTTTTCATGCTTTACAGCATCTCAGGGACATCTCCCCTGCACTCTGGATGATGACACCGACTTTGAAGGCTGCTTTGAATAAAAATGAATATGAAAAGGAATTTGATATGAGGCCTGATGAAGACGGCAACAGCAGTGGAGAGAGATCCCTGCAGCGGTCACATAATTAGATAAAGGCAGATGCGGTTCCATAGCCTAACTCAAATGGGGCTTCCAGTGACCTTAGGGTCAGTCACTTGGGTGAGAGCTGAACAGCAATTGGAGGTTTTTTCTGTGAATACCAAGGCCAACATCTTCTACAATCTACAGAAAGAGCCTAAATCACAGCTGGCACATTTTGTGCTATGCCACTCTTTAAAATACTGAGCGAAGCTGAAACATAATGTCGTACCCGTCATAAAGATGCAATGGGGTACTGTTCTTTAAACTTACATCATGTGCAAAAATGTGACAGAGTATTTCTCAGAACAAAAATAGCACATATATCAGGGATGTGCATGGGTAAGCAGTGCAACATGAATTCCCCTTTGTCCTCGCGTTCGGGTCAACTGTGTGTGTGTGTGTGTGTGTGTGTGTGTGTGTGTGTGTGAACTGCAATGAAAACATTGCTAGTATTGCTTAGCGGTTAGTGCTGAATATATGAGGATTTAGGTAATTATTTCCATAATGTGTATATGGTCAGTGGAATGTATTTGACGTGAGAACATCCTTCTCCCAAAAGATTTTCTGATTTTCAAAATTGGTGTTCCACATGCATTAGGCATTTACATTTACATTTAGTCATTTAGCAGACGCTTTTGTCCAAAGCGACGTACAAGGGAGAGAACAGTCAAGCTAAGAGCAATAAAAAAGCATGGTGTAACAATAAATACTACTTTACATGAGAATTAGAAAAACAACAACCTAGAAAAGAGGAAAAAGAAGTGCAGGAATGTAACTGCTGAAGTGCAAGTTAAGCGCTAGTCAGGTGCCAGTTAGGAGGGGAGGTGCTCTCTGAAGAGTTGGGTCTTCAAAAGCTTCTTGACCTAGGCCTTTTAAATAATTAAAAGCATACAGCTAGGCCTCTACTATCTTTACATAATAACTTTAATCCATTGCGGGTTTCAGAAATATACTGTGTTCAAAATGTCTCTCCACTAAAGGCAAGCAGCATTCTAGTCCTTGCAAACAAGGACGAGCTTTGTTAGTTGAAGGTTATAGCACATTGTGTACCTGCTGTTTCCTGTTACCATGGCAACAACGGATGTGAAGGAGCACTACACATACAAACTAAGCTCTATATGTCAAAATATTATAAAATATCTCATAGAAAACCCAATTTTCATTATTTTATGTTGATGGTTTTTGCTTTCTAGTGGCTATTTTTGATTATTTACATAATTTCTCGTTGAGCCTCTCATTGAGCCTTCAGCAGGTACAAGTGGAACATTATATTGAACCCCATGATGAACATGTCAAAGAGTCAACACAAATTTTTTTCCCACATTCTTCTTACACAGATGAGCTTGATTTAGTCGAAATAAACCATATACTTTTGTCACTACAAAAATGTATAAAACTTTCTATTATAAGGGTGACCCCGACAAGTAAAAAAGTGCAGCATGCATAGACACATGGGGGAGATCTATCTGGGTCTTGCGTACCTTTAAGCACTGCTCTTTTTACTCTAATTGGTTTCCCTTTCCACACATTCTTAAATCTGGTTGAATTAAAATCAGTACTTGACCAGGTGAGTGTGTGGGTGTGCTTTTATGACATTTGCTCCTAAAACTATATATATATATATATATAAATAAATAAATAAATAAATAAAGATGTACATTCAGTGTTAGAGGGTAAGAGGGTAATAGTGACGGCAAAGCAGTCAACCTTCATCCCAGGCCTCACATCCTCACCTTTTTGTTCATCATTGTGTAAAAGAAAAATGAGAACCACATAGGTTTTTTGTCTTTAAACTGTAATGCAAACTATATGTGCTGATTGAAGGGGCACAGAAGAACGTAGAACATTAAGGTTTATGTTACTGATACCTTGAGGTAAGTTTACATCCATCCATTTGATGCTTGCCTCCAACTCTAAGAGAGATCAATCTACCATTCACAGTGAAAAGTCCTATTGTATCTCAGCAGCCAGAAAGACTTCCAAAAACAGACAAAGACAAACAGTCTTTTATTCAGTTTCATTTTGTTTACGTTTCTTATTTAACCCCCTGCAGTTTGGGGCTTGATCCAGGCACATTGGTGATTCTGACATGCTTGAATATTTATATATTATGTGTGTGTGTGTGTATGTCTGTGTGTGAGTGTGTGTGTGTGTGTGTGCATAAGTAAGTAAGTAAGTAAGTAGCATGCATGTCAGAGTCTCTGAAATCACCATCAAATAATCATGAACACCTGTTATGTGCTCTATGTAAGCTGTATAATACTCTTGTGACTCACTACCTAAACTGTTTCACTACCTAAACTGTCCACTGCTATTACACTACATAGCCCGGACTGTAGTGAGCATATAACCTTTCTTTAACCATACTGTGATTTCTCTTCACAGCCCCGGCTTTCAAGAAAAGAAAACGAACCACGCCTGGTAAACAATACCATTACAGCACCGGCATCTTATCCCCTGACACTCATGCCGAGTGCTTGCCGTGTCTAGGGATGGACCATGCTGAGTGGGCCCTCTCGCTGGAGGAAGACTGTTTGTCCCCCCCCCCCCCCATACCCTTTTGGATAAGAGACAAGAGTGCCGTTTTTCCCATGGTGATCTCGTGGAGAAGCCCATGTTCTCACCAGAAAAAAAGAACCAAAAGACCACCCCACTTGTGTGTTTTCTAGACGGCAGAGAGCCAGTCAATGAATGGTTTTTGTGTTTTCTCATAACGTGTCCTCTACTCTGTGCCGAGCTTTACCCCCCAATTTCGCATTGTCAACTGATTTTTGCCTAAAGATAGGTAGAAGATGAAGCTGCTTTCTTCCCTGAAGTACACTAGGAACCAAAGCGGTCATGGAAATCGCCATACACTGCCAGGGTCCCTGTGCAAGGTGTGGCAGCTTACATGAACGTGTATGAAATCACAGACCTTGACTACATGCCCATGTCATCCCTAGATTCCATGGTGTCTTATCCGTCCCTGCTGGCAAGGCCACGATGGAAGTCCAAGTCCTTGCCCTCGAAGCCCTGTAGGACTAAATCTGCTATAGCAGAGAAAGCCTACATCACCGGAGGGAAAACAGGAGAAGCCCGGAAGGCGAACTAGCAGAAAAGAATGACATGCTCGACGAGCTACAGATCAAGCCATCTGCGCAACGATGTGCAGCCCATACTGGCAGAGCGACTTCTAACCTGGTCGTCCCCGAATGCCATCTGAGGCTGACCTTAAAGCAGACTCAGGATAGGGATTAAACCTTCCTCCCGGATGCCCCACTGTCTCCGAAAGGCCTTTTTGGAGAGGTCAGTCTGGTTTTGACTGAAAAGTACAATGCTACTCAGAAACAGTCTAGAGCATGCTGCAAGGCAGACAGCAGTAAAATGACCCTCCTGCAGTGGAGCAGCACAGAAAAGGCAGACAGCGCTCTCACTTGACCCAACTTGTTCCAACAACTCATACATCCTTCATAGTGGAGAGAGGACGATGTCCGCACAGCAGTGCAGTGCCCTCCCCCCACCCCACCCTACCCCCGAGCTCACGGCAGGACGAGGTTGGGCATGGCATGAATTCAGGCCGGACGGGTAAACAAGGTACTCTGCACAGCCTCAACACTGCTCTTAGTACTCCTGACAGGCGGCGAAGCATAAAGAGAAATGGAAGGTCGCAAAAATCCTTCTCCAAAAAAGGGCCACTGGGACTGACCGAATACCGCATACTACTCGATGCTCGGGTTGCTATCATTATAATTTATACCACACAACGAAGTGTGTAGAAACATCCCTATCCCTGCTGCGTCGGGTCGAGGATTATAAAATAATTGGATGAGTGGCTTCTTCTAACGAATTTCAACAAGTAAAACTAAATCTTTTCTAGGAGTGGCTATAGATTCAAACCTGACGATTGCCCGTCTTTTGCAAACTTCACAAGAAGGCACCGTCTGCCAGCAGTTCAATTACTCTTCGGTCTGATTACAGTTGCCTCATCAAACATCGAACCCCATTAGGACTGCTACATATGCGAAAGTCCTGGGAAGGTTCAATGCACACGGTCTGCACCCAGAGACAGACGCAAACGTTTGACACAGAGTTTTATGCACGCTTTACGTCTTCGTAAGAACAAGGGTCTCAATTCACAACGTGATAACCATGGTCGCATCCATGCAGGGCTGGGGCGCCATGTGTTGGGGGAAGACGATGGTCCAAGGAACAGAACACTGCACATAAATGTACCAGAGCTCCTTTCTGTCAAGTTAGCTCTGACACACTTTTGAACACTTATTGTGGGATCACATGTTCTCATTGGATCGGACTGTAACACTGTAACAGTGGCACTATATGAACCAAATATATTCTTTTGTGGGCCCACTTTCCTCTCCTCTCACTCACAGCAATGCATCTTCCAGGGAGGATGAACCATGGAGCAGACATGCATTCAGCCTGCCACATATCACTCTTGGCAAACATGCACTGGTGATCAGATCTATGAAAGGAGTAAGGTGCACCCCGCCATGGCATCTACCATTGGTTTTGCAAGCTATGATGGAACAACCGTCTGAACCACTGCAATCTGTCCCAGTTCACATTTTGTTCATGAAAACAGCGCTTGCTCTTGCATCCATGAAGAGAGTGAGCAAGTTAGTGCACCCGTCATGTCCCGTCCCATCCCGTCATGCACCCCTCATATCTAGATGTTTTTCAGTTAGTGATGGTCACTCAGTTCCTTAGGCCAGGCTTTTTCTCCAAAAAGAAGAGGAGAGGAGGGGAGAGTGAGGAGAGGAGAGGAGTGGAGAGGAGAGGAGAGGGGAAGAGAGGAGAGTGAGGAGAGGAGAGGAGTGGAGAGGGGAAGAGAGGAGAGGAGAGGAGAGGAGAGTGAGGAGAGGAGAGGAGAGGAGAGTGATGGTCACTCAGTTCCTTAGGCCAGGAAGAAGTCTGACACATCGAATGTTAGCCACAACATTCTTATTATTATTGAATTCTTATTTAAGTGTTTTTTTTCCCTTTTTACAAAGTACAAAAAAACAAACAGTAATTTAGTCGGTAGTCATTTACATCATTTATCATGTTGTTTTGGTTTGGTTTGATTTAGATTTTTTATTTATTGATCACAAAAAAATATATTTTAGAAACAAAAAAAAATATTGTTCATTGTAAATGGAACATTTTGGAATAGTTCATTGCAATACACAAACAATGGAGAGAATATATTTCATTAGGGTTGGTTCTTTTTGTTTTGCATGGAGGAACCTTTTTAGTTCACCTTGTAGTAGGCACGAAAAAACAACAACGTTATTGCCTATCGCAGCACTCCCCAGTGGTCAAATGAGGCAATATGTTTGCACCACCTCAGGAAAGTTTCGTATCATCAAAGAGTTGCTGAGATGATCTTTCTGTTAGCATCATGAATTGCAATACAAAAACTATGGAGCAGGGGCGGCTTGTCCATAAGGGCGATTGGGGCGACGCACTGCCTACGGGAAAAGGAGATATTTTTTTTCTGTCGGATTCTACCACTAGACCGTCTGAACTGCCTCTGAATGTCATTATCCAATCAGGTAACAGTCAGGCAACAGTCAGGCAAAAGTCGTGCTTCAAATGGCCCTGCCCCTTCTGGGCGATTTGGGGCAAAATGTAAATCGCCCCAGACCTCTCTCATTGACTCCCATGTTAAATCCATTTTTTTTCACAAAACAGGGCTCTCAATGCATTCTCTATGGCTTCCGGGAGGGCTCGCCCCTCCATGCTTTCGTCATAAGTAATGGCCGTAAAAGCGTATAAGAACGTCATACTGCTTCGATCAAGGCATTCTGTCGAGATGGCTAGTGCTCAGTGCAACAATTAAATTCTTTCTTTGCAAGAAACTCCCTTCGGTCGGCGTACTAATGACAAAAAATTGGCAACAATACAATTAGGACCTCCTAGACCAAATATATCAATTAAACATGTGCTACAAAGAAAGGGAAATCCTACCCCCGAGGATTTTCAAAGAATTGGTACCAAAGAAAATCGTAGCTAGCAGGCTGTGAAGTGGCTAACGCAGTCTTTTGCTATCCTTGCCTACTTTTCCACCCCGAAGGCACCATGACAGACAGCACTGCATGGACAACGGCAGGAGTTAAGGACATGCACCATCTGTCCGAAAAGGTAAAGAAACATGAGCAGGCGAAGCTACACATAGACAACTGTCTGAAGTTCTCTGGTTTTGGGAGGGTGAACATTGCCACTCAACTGGATGAGGGATACAGGCTGTCTTTGAGATAGTGCAAGTAGCATGCATGGAGTGAACAAACACAGAGTTATTTTCTATGCCATAACTTATTTTGCTTTTGTAAAGATTAGGCAATAAATATTGTTGGTTTTGACTTATATGTTGCCCCCTTCTTTATGTTGTTACAGGACATATCATGTGTCCTGTTAAGCTATTTTACATCATACAACATTTGGGTAATGTGAATAATGAACAAGTGGGACAATTTATTGTGGAGCTACCTCACTTTTTCTTTTGAAGGCTCCTGGATGCAACTTTCTTCCATAGCCTTCCACCTGTAACTTATGTAGCTAGAGGGGAAATTTCTCTGTTGTGTGCTGCCATCTAGTGGACAAAAAGGTATTGCTGTATGAGTTAATCAGCTCACAACAAATAGATACAATTGTCCTGCTTAATGTACCTACCGAATGGGTCGCCTTAATCATTATCAAAAAAATTGCCCACCCTGAGAATTTTTTCAGGAGCTGCCACTGCTATGGAGGGATTGCTATTAAATTACCTTTATTACTTCCTGTATCATATTTTATACTTGATATATTTACTTTAAATACCTGCTGTCATATTTGATACATACATTTTCAACAAGATGCTACATGATTCAACGTTCTCAAAATTGCCAAAGATTTCCCTGCCAAATACCAGTGAGTTATTACATGATGGCAGCCATTTTGAATATAGCATTCAAAGGCCCACTACTGCCTACAGTGCCCAGATAATCTATCAGAGGGCAGAAGACGTGTGAGATTGCAGGTTTTTCAGGAAAGTATTGATTATGATGATGTAAATGTCTTAAAAACTCATGTAGCAAATATGATACATAAGGCGTTATAGGGTTAAGTAAAACAAACATGCCATTCGTTGGGTAAACGGAAGAGAGTGCATTTACACTAATATTGGTAAAACTACTGAGTGTCAAAAGAGGCCAAAAATCCCCGCTGTGTTGGCAAAACCAATACAAAATATGGCCTCTAGTCCCAAGAATTGAAAAATACTCCAACCTTAAGATGTAATGGTTAAGCCATATTTCATCTTTCTGTGACAGAGTGAACAGTAGCTTTGAAAGTAATGTTTCCTTTCCCATATTTTGACTCCCATATCTTTCAGACCCTACCAACCTTTTGAATCAATACTCCACGGTTGTTACTGAAACAGTACTAAATAGGAAAGATAGGTTTCCAAAAGGTTGAGGAACTATACTTTGTGATTGTGTCAGCTGTACACTAAAAGGGTGTGAAGCAGTACACTATATAATGGCCTGTGCACGCACAGGAGAGGGGAATATATTATCATAAATAAAAAAATAGCCGCAAGCAGAAATCATCTGGCTCCAGGTGCCATGTGCAAAAACTACCCCGAGTAGCAAAAGTTTGAATGATTTTGTAAAAAAAACTAAAAAACTGAGTGCAATGAGTTTTGAAGATAGACCAAACCATGTCAAAGAAACAGAAGAAAAAGTGGTGTAACTTGTTGTAGCAATATCTTATGTATGATTTGTTTGAAATTGGGTCAATAGCTTCTATGCCATTATTAAGATTGGCCATTCACACAAGCATGTGTTAGCTGCTGAATTTTGATTGGTCAAAGGTAACCATTTTGTTGAGCAAGCCAAATGGAACTTTAGGAGATGTGAGCAAATGTTGGCAAGTATAAGCTTACCAAATTTTAGCTAAAAGCCATTCTTGAAATTTAAGTTTGTCAGTTGCAGCACATGATGTGGTCGACAGGTAAGGAGGGTTTAAATCTACTAGAAAGCAGGGTGAGTGACGGCTGTAGAAAATAACTACAGCACTCACTGAATGGGGTGCTATGTCTGAGACTGGAAGAGAGACATTCTCTACAGTTTCTGAAAATGTTTACAGTTATTGAGGTGCACAGATGTATGTGTATCTCTGTAAGGATCCTGTTATCAGTCCCTTATAATATAATACATCATTTACTTTATATATATACATTATAAGGATTCGTCCAAAGAACTGATTCATTTAGGTTTTAATGTAAAAGTTTGATTTTATTCATATTAACACATTTGATGAGAACTCTGGATCTTTCACTGAAAGCTACTTCTTGTCTGCCACCTCTTCACTACTGGCATGAAAACATTTAAACATATAAATATGATGAAAAGATCTCTGGGGGCGAAGTTATTGTCTCCATGAACACAAATTGTTACATATTATATGTAACTTGGTTGAGGCAAATAGACCCCTGTAGATATTTAAGCACTCAAACTATTGAACTAACAGGCTAACCGCTTGATTGCTTCAAACAAGATAGCCAAACATGCTTGCTGTATTTGCAACCACACCCCCAAAACAAAATAGTGGTAAGCAAAATGTGCAAGGTGTTTCACTGTTGGGAGCCTGTTTACTGTAGTTATTGGTCCCCTTGAGAAACTACCACCATCGGTCAGCCTTGGCAGGGAATTACCGCCGAACTGAGCAGTAGGCTACATACGCCCGAACGGGTCAGTTACTGGCTAATCGACACCCTTGAGTTCAAACTGCCCAATGTCAAAAGCTTATTTGAGGAGGCTGAATGTCTCCACAGGGGCACAGCCAACAGTTGTCTGCTAATCTGACGAGACGTATCCAACATGTGTCTCACTGATATTGGCCCTTCTGTCTGGACATCGAAGATGCTGAGGCCAAGCAGTGATGCTGACAGGGAGTGCATAGAGATCGATATATCCAGTCAGACACAAATCTGGTGATCACTGAGCCGCATAGCCCTCTAAACAAAGAGCATGTGGCAAAGAGAAACACTCTCTGTTCTTAGGAGAAAAGAACTGTGTAACCTTTAACTAATGTGAAGCATAGTATGTGTACTCATTTACATACAGAGCAAGGCATGAACCTACAATATCTATCACACAAACTTCTTTGCCATCAGAATGCCATTCATTTAAAGTATAATGATCCTTGTGTTGAATCTGGATTTACAGATAACACTTAATGATAGTGATATGAATTAGACTAACAGCATACCTTTGCTCGTACCAACCAAAGCAGACAAGTCCAGAAGAATTCTGTACTATGGTTTGTTCACACTCTTGATTTAACTTTTTAATATATGAACATCCTGATAATTACATAACAGCGCTTCCACATTAATCTGTCTATGATCTGCATAGAACTACCCATGCTGGCTCATTAAAAACACCTGGGTCCAGTACAAAAGGGGAATGACTGTGGACACACTATTTATTTGTAAAACTTGATATGAAGAGTGACACTCTTGCTATCTGAAGCACATTGATTGGATCATTTTCTTCGTTATCTCTCCTCTCAGCTCACCCCTGATGCCAACCACAAAAGCCCAGGCTGTTAAGTATTTAACCAAAAGGCCAAGTTGCATATTTAGAAGAAAACAATGCAAATGTACAACAGAATAAAAAAAAAGGTTTTTGTATCACGAGTTTTGTAAAGGCTGACACAAAGGCACAAAGACACAAAAGTATTCTGATTCTTTTACTTGTGCTACTGTTATTCATTATGTGCTTACCTGGTCTGCACCTGTGTACACAAATGAGGTGTCGCTTGTCCTGGTCTGTGGAAGCCCAGTCTCGTCGCCACACATCAGTATGCAGCAGACAGTGGCTGCTCAACGGCCAGCGTGAGTTCAGCGCAGCAGCCTCGTTTCCCAGGCATCCTGCAGGAGAGGCAGCATGTGAGACTCTCTGATTCATTGTTGGCTGATGCTGCCTCTGAGAGACTGGCAATTACTGGAACCAACCCATCCCTTTTGATATTCAGCGGATGAAATCTGGGTAAATATATGGACCTGAAAGCAATGTAGTCGCAACTCATTCAGGCCCAGAAGTTAGACCTGTGGGGCATTCATGTCTTGGGGGTGGATTATTTATGTGAATACTGGCTCAACTGGGGTTAGCTTTTCAATCAGCAAGCTTGTGCCTCTACAAATGCACAATGCCCTTATTTGCAGAAAAATACAGTCAATCAGGTGAGTGTCTAATCTGCTCAAGGTTCCGGATGGAGAATGCTGCAAGATTTGAAAGGGCAGCTTTAAGAGCTACTATCACTTTAATTTGCCTTTGGTGGGAGGTCTTTACAAATAGCTAGTGTGAACAATTTGCAACCGAAACAAACACCATCACCAACAAAGTAATCATCATTGTCTTCATCACAATCCTCAGATGAGCCTTTAAAATGGAAAAAAAAATCAGGGAGAGGCGCTCATGATCATGAGTTTAATTCGCCACGGTCTCAACAAACAACAGAAGGCATATTTTGGAGTGCAAATTCATCACTAGCCTACAACCACACAGCAGCTATGAGAGGCAATCAAAGCCGAGAGGGCCAGCATTGCTGCCTGTGCACTCGCTTGATGGGTGTGTTCCCGGACCAGTTGAAGTCAAACACAGCCTCCCAATTGAGTATGGAGGAATTGGCCAAACACTTCAAGATACTGGCCAGCTGGAAAATGCATCCAGGCAGCACTGGTATTAGACTATGTGTTGTATTAGACTACTACATTTTCAGTTCTTCCCACTGTAAATGTATGCCAATGTTCAGGTTCAGAAATGTTATGAATCTTAAAGTGAACAACTGTACTTTTTCTGTAAAAGAATAAATAGGCTACAAGTTAAACCCAGCAAATTAAAAATGTTCTCTCATTTATTTATTTTTACAAAGAAATTTGAGATACATTACGAGTGAAGCACTATTCGGTTCTATGTCACCCAATTTAAATTCAGGGGAGGGGACAGGGGATGTTTTTCTTATGGGAGTGTCATAATTTAAGCAGATTCTCATTACAAACAGGATAGATTTAATACAGAACTGTCCCCCAAGTGCTTAGTAAATCAACAAGGTTTGAGATAATGGATCTGTGAAATTCCACCAGCAGCCTCAGCATTCTCTTCCCTCTAGACTAGGCTTCCTGTTGCCTTATTTATTATCAGATTATTCAAGTTTGGAGAGAGAGAGAGAGAGAGGGAGAGAGAGAGGGAGAGAGAGAGAGAGAGAGAGGGAGAGAGAGAGAGAGGGAGAGAAAGAGAGAGAGAGAGAGGGAGAGAGAGAGAGAGAGAGAGAGAGAGCGAGAGAGAGAGAGAGAGAGGGCATTCCAATAGATTACGTGTTTATCTTATTAACTAAGAGCTACATATTCCAAGATGCATCAGCTGCCAGGGTTGCTGATGGTTTAAAAATGCTGCAATCAGGATTTAGAGGGGACTCAGATGCTGATGCACTGGCATTCGAGTCCCTGTGATTCCATTCCAACTCCAATTCAGGAGGCAAAATAAAGAGCCAAAGTTTATTTTCTGAAGTACGAGTTGTTTAACGGATGACTCTCGCCTTTGATGTCTCTATTGATTTATGAAGCCAGGCAGTCCTTAACAACTGTCAGCTTGAAGAGACCTAGCTGCTTAGCAATGCAAAGCATGAACTTAATCCCACCATAGATTTAGGAGGGTCTTGTGTGCTGTTCCAATACAGCGAAACACAGCAGATTCCATGATTGGAATATTGAGCTGCACATGACTTGGAAAGAAAGTGAAAATCCTTTCTGAAGCCATTTCTTAAAGACTGCTTGTCTCGCATTTGGGGAAAAAGCAAAGCAACATATCTGATACTGAACCCTAAAAATATATATTTAGACCAAATCTAAAACAAACAGACCTAGATCATGCCTACAATCGTGCTATTAACTTGTATCAATTCTAAAAATAAATCCTGACCCTCAATACCAAACGGCATGTGCTGCATATAATCCTATTAGGATGGTGCCAGAGATGCACTGTACGATATTATTTAGAGTTTTAGTTTAGTTTCAACTAGTAGTTCTTGTGGTGTAGTCCGTTGGAGGCCTCAAGTAGAAGATGGATTTCACCAGATCTTTTACCATCTCTCAATCCTCGCTCGCATTTGGTGAGTACATTTTAACCCACAGTTTTTTTTATGTATATGAATTAACAAAAATAAAAAATAAAAAGGGGAATACTGTATTTGCTAATTGACACGATTTTTGTGCATTTTGGACAGGCTATAGGAAACAAGAGTATTCCTTATGTTGTCAAGAGATGTGAAGCAGTTGACATATACATTACATTTAACTTGTCTAGCTTACATTGTCCTGATTTGTCTTGAAGTCTGAAGTTGTCTTTCTGCAAATATTCTTTGGAATGTTCAGGTCAACTTTTCTGATACTGTAGCTAACTGTCTGCTCTTAAATGAGGTGCATATCATTATGTGTAACCATATTCAATACGATTATTTCAATTTCAATGCAAGGCATTTTGTTTATATTTTTTTTGTAGATCCTGGGGATTACAGGATTACACTGTTTTCACGAGGTAGACTTGTAACCTTTGCCCACACTGTACACTGAATCAATGAATCACAAAGCTTCATGATATTCTGCAATGGCTTGATTGAGTGTTGATGCAAGTATTGCACATACTGTACATGTTACCTTCTTTTTGTGATGTTTCACTTAAGCTACAGATAACTCTATTGAAAATGTGTTGTATGTCTGTAGTGTGTGTGTGTGCATTTCAGAATTCCACAAAGAAAAAGAAAAATACTGTCTGACTTGGCATGCCCCACTTTGTGAGGATACTAAGAACTTTTTCAAGACCAGTGAGGTGTGTTTAAAGGCTCTGCCAAGGCCTTCAAAGGGATTTGGATACTTTGTTTGAAATGCATTATATCATTAAAAACCTTTCATAACAGTCTTTCATTGCTAAGAATTTAGTGTCTTACTTCATTTGTTTTTCAGCCAACTAATCCAGTTAATGATGTTTTAAAGGGGAAGTGACACGGGCCTTTTGATGTGGGAATAGTATCTGAGGAGAGCTGTAGAGATGTAAGGAGAGCAACATCTGCCTTGTTCTGGAAGAACAGCTTGTTCTCACTGAGGTGTCAGAAGTACCCAAAGCATTTGGACTCATGATGGGTCTCCTGTATGCAGTCATCATTGATCCCCAAGCATTTGAAATACACCTTTGATGTCCCACAAAATGTCATATTCAACATCGGTGGGAGCAGTTGTTTCTTCATGGCTGTGTGGGCTATGCAAAAACGTGCTCGCTAGGAAGTTGTAACATCCACTGTATACTACACTTGGAGACTTGGGCCTTCAGATTTTGTTTAGGCCAAGGGTTTGTGTTTAGTGTTGAGAAATACTCTTGGACCTTTAGGATTTCAAATGTGCTTTCGCGTCTCTCTCTTGTCACACTGACAGACAAACACGCACACTCCCCAGTTAGCTCTTTAGGAATTGTCAAGAGCGCACTTCTCTCTTATTCAGAGATTCAACACGCTCTTATATTACATTGTTGTAAGAGATTGTCGTAACTTTAATAATATTTGTTATCTAGGCCTACTGTAAGCAATGTCTGTCCTGCTCTCTTTCTCTCACACGCCCACATGCCCATGGGGTTAAGGGGGGGAATATCTGAAATAAATATAAATGTTCTAAGTTCTTGTGCATCATTTTAAGGCAACCAGGTAACTCACATTTTTTAAGTTCATTTTTTTGTCCCAGTGTTGATAGGTTGGGTTTACGTGTTGGATTCACTAGAGCATGTTGATGAACTTGTGGTCATGATCTGAACATACAAAATCTAAATTCAGGGTTCAGCTGACAAACAAGTGAAGGGGCACAACACTGTGGTCAACTAGATGGCAAAGGGGTCTGACCTCACCTCAGATTGATAGGTTAGGCAACACCATGGCATCTCATCTCACGGCATCTTATTGCCATGGTACAGATATACTCAAATCTTTTTATAGAACACATATGTTCCAGTTAATGCAGTAGTATGGCCAGTCTGATGCCTGTTATTTTGACAACATTATCTGAGGTAATGTACATGTCAAGACTGTTAAATGAACTGTGGCACCTATCAGATATTTACTGTGTTCTGCGAAAATATATAGCAATGCTTTTTCTCAAAATAAGGTTAAGCATTACTTATTTGAGGGTCATAAAAATCAGAGTTTACATGAAGAAAATAACTACATTGTGTGTTATACCTGGAACAATCTTGAAAAGATCCCCTGAATTTGTTGTTTCACAAGTTGGCAATCCATCTGAACTTCTTTTAAATTACGCATTCATTTTCCTCATGAAAACAGTTTTCTGTCCGTACCAATGAGACCTGTCTAATTAATGAACTCATTTGAAAACCTTTGGTAAATACAATTCCCTTGATGTTTTTTTTTCATAGTAAACAAACTTTATACAAACCATGGCATGCTTCAGTTTAGCAAGCCTTTGGACTGGTTATCACACAAAATCCATGTGTGGCTGTATTGCTAGGTGTTTATTTTTTGGGAGGGGGGAAAGCGAGAGAAAGAACTGGGGAAGATCTAGACAGACCGAGAAAGGGAAATAAACAAAGTAAGCATTAGGAAGGAATGTGAAGGAAACATAGGCTACTCCTTTACAATATATCTGAGTGGTTGTGCAGACATGTGATTCTGAATAAGGCTGCACTTAAATGTTGTTGTTGAAAAGTAACACAGGTCTGTTTTTTCTGATGGTTTTACATTGGATGAATCACATTATTGTGCAAGTATGACTATCTACTGTCTGTCAGTGTCTGAATAATCTTTTTTAGTTGGAGCTGGATCTGAACAAAGAAATCTGAACATAGACTTGAAGTGAGAAAATGTACATTGTATCACAGTTGTGCTATGGGTGTCCTTCTCACCACAGGTTTAAATATGCCGGTAATGTAATCAGTATCAGCACCACTCAGTCTCAAGTGGCAACAGGCCTATTTTCTCAGTGTCAAGGTCATTATTTGTCCTTCTATGAAGCTGATATTTAAGGTCACTCCCTGAATGTCTCAGTATGTCATTTGACATCTATGACGCTTTAGAAAGCTAGAGAGATGAATAGGTAAAATGGCATGAAACAGTTATGACGCTTTAGAAAGCTAGAGAGATGAATAGGTGAAATGGCATGAAACAGTTAAATTGGATCAGCTTTAAGTGGCTCTCACATCCTCAGATCTGATGCTGCTGCACATTTTAATCAGAACCTGCTAATGCTTCACACAGAGGACAGCAAAAAAAAAAAAAGAATTCTAGAGGAGCCGACTGAACAGCGATCCACTTCCAAACCCTCTCTTGTGCTCAGGGACCTCAAACACCTACATGCCAAGTGCCTCAGGGATAACAATACGACACAAGACATTACATGGTCTGGGTAACATGGAAATGTAAATATCATCATAAATATTTGGACCAAAGAGCTAGACAAGATACAGTATATGCCAAAAGCCATCATCAACCAACAAGAACCAACGTGCTACCCACAGTATATCATTTACTGTACAAAGTAATATATAGAGAAATTATTTATGTCCGACATACACAATTTCTAGTTTTATTAACCACCCTCCTTATTCGCAAGTCATATCAACTCTATCTGTTCTAATAGCTACTAGGTGTTTTTAACCTGAATTGCTGTGGTATTTGTGTGAGGAGGTCATCTTCATATCAATGAGCAAGATCAATGAGGCAAATAAGCCTACAGCTCAGCTGCAAACACTCTCCACAGGGTGCTCCACATTTGAAAGTAAGATCCTGAGCAAGTGGGAGTTGTAATCATGTGTAATGTTTCCCTTGAAAGCCAGTATAACACAGATCAGCATATACAGTACATGTGTCCCCATATGGCATCTTCGACAGCTGTCCAGAGTCCCTGAATGGCATTTTTATTTTCGGAATTATGGAAATATTGATGACAATATGTGTGTGTCAATACTCTCCAGTGCTGTGTGACAACGTAACTAGTATGAATGGCTTTTGGCGTGTATTGTATCTTGTCTCACTCTCGGTCTCTGTGCGGGGGTGCCAGAAGGGTGGGCATGAGGTTTGGCCGATTACTTCACTTTATTAAGACCACCTGTGTGGAGGAGAAACAACTTTCAAGTCAAAATGGAACAGAAGGGGAATGTATCTCTGGTGATTTCAGTTTACGCCCACTGCAGCTCTCCAAACTGAAGTCTTTGCTAGAACATACTGTAAGGAAACACCGCAGAGTTAGTCTGCCATGCACCACAATCCCTCTTCATCCCTGCCTCAATGCGACCCCTGGCTGAGTGTACCTAGGATACCCTGCTGTGGTAGCTAGGCCACAATTCGTAGCTGTCTGGCAAGCGGGTGGCTGCCCTGCTGACTCACTTTGCTGATCGATAGCTAATTCACTTACATAATTAAGGAGCTCTGCAATCGGAACGCAGTGGAAGGTGTGATAATTGATTACGCTTGCTCTACATTTTCCCCTGTGGGTTTGTGGTGCATTGCCCCATCATTTTTCACTTTGTCATTGCCATGCAGGGGTGCTGAGCTACGCTGCAGGGGCTCGGAAACAATCGGCCAAACCTCATGCCCACACCTCTGGCACCCCCGCACAGAGGCCCCGCCACTGTATGTGTGGCACCAAACAGAGGCATAGAGTGTGTCTGGCACTCACATGGTCCAATTGTGTTTAGGACTCAGAAGGTATAAATAAGGTCATTGACTTAAACAGGGTAACACTTCAGGCAAGTATGGTAATTGAATCATGCACCTGTGTCATTTTATCTAATTGGTTGCAGGAGTTGCTTAATTGGACTTTATTTACAAATCATTATCGGAAAGTATTCCTTGCCCAATGGGAAGATCTACTTGGCAGTGATTTTTGACCTGACCTGAACCAATTATGCTTCTCTTGTCATCCGAGTTATTATCTTGAAACAGCCACGAGTACCTTTAGAAAAGATGTGCACCGCAGACATGTGTTATCTTCACTTGTTTGACCTATTCCATCAGTAGAGGCCTTAGAGGCATTTTGTTCCTCCCAGGATATGTACATATCTACTAAATGAAGCAAAGGACAAAATTGGATGAGTAAATAAATTAACAGCAACAATCTATACAGACAGTGAGATGCATTTCTAACTCGGATAGTGTTTTTTTGGTAAAGCCATGGGATCCATTACTAGCACTGTCATCAAATGACAAAAGTCTACAAGGTGGACAATGTAACAGTGCTTCCATGAAATTTCAAGCGCCTAGAGTATGTATAATCATCAAATATACATGAAATTGTGATTAAATACCAAAACCCTGTCAATAATCTGACCTGTCTTTGGTTATTAATTATGGTCAATGGAGACAAGAAAACTACTTTAAAACATAAATTCACCCACTGCATTGCTTAAAATATTGTCATTCTTCATTTCATACCACACAGCTGTCTCTATAGCCTATATACGAATATGAAACATTAATGGCACTGCCATTAATAACATTGACAGAACCTGTGTATTGGCCCCTTTCACCAGTGCAGCAATGCAATACAGTACTGCAATACCAGGGCTCTACAGTGCGAGTATTTCACTCGCATTTGCGCCTAAAAATAGGTATGTGCGAACTTGAAAAATAATTTACGAGCACAGTGCGCGAGTGACGGGCTGTTGTCAATACACGGAACAACGGCGTGAAGAAGTGAAGCACCATAGATTTCATATGGAAACAAGTGACAGGGTCGCGACTGCACGATGTGAACATAGCATGATGACACGCTTAACTTCATGCAAATGAGAGCGACGATTCGCAACCAATGGGCCAGAGCCATATAAAAAGAGGGTTACGACGATCTCTCCGACATGTGATCACTTGGTATAAGTAGCTCGCAAAAAACCCACTGCTGGCAACCTGTTTGAATGGTCTTTCACGGGACAGACAGCAGCACCACCTCGATTTACTGACATTTTCGGTATATTAACACATAATATCAATTGGTTACTGGTGTGTTGTATTCTGTTTATGTCTGATACTTTATTAACATTACATTAACTTATAACACTAGGCAGCAATATTGTGAAGCAGAGCTAGAAATGGCTTTGCTAGCTCCCATACTGTAGCTCACACCAGCAACTGCTCAATTTAGAAAAAAGAAAGAGAAAGGAGTTTGGTAACTTAGCTAGTAACTGTCAATGATAACTAGTTATTAGAATGTATTAGCCAACGTTAAGTTAACTTCAAAGGGGCAGTCGAGTGTATAGGTTGTGTCAGCTTGGATAGCTAGCTAGTCATTTTCGATTTAAGCCTTCCGTTAGCCTTGGCGAACTTTTAGCTAGCTAACTTTAGCTAACTATGAGGTAGCATATCCTAGCTAAGTTATGCTAGCTAGTAAACTCATTGCAGAATAGACTATAGGGCAGGCCACGCATGACATTAATCAAGAAAAAATAAATTAATATGTGATTGGTTTAAATATCCTTGTCTATTTGGGCAGTTGTTATTATCATTGGCACCACTTTCAACTGTCAAAACTATCCGTCTAGCTAAATCTGTTGGTTATCAAATTGCACAGCAATTCAAATGGAGGATATGTGGTTGATTTAACTCTAAGGCCAGGTAGGCATAGTAGTTGTAATGTGCTATCACATCATTTGAAAATCTAGACTTGATATTCTCTTATATTTGAATGATAATTCTGTTAATTAAGTATTGCCTTAAAATGATTATTTACATTGAATTAATTGGAATTCAGCTGTAGGCATATACTAAGAGATCTGTCTCTTAGAGACTAATTGCATCCACAATTTAAGTACTGCAAGCTTGACTATTATGCACTTGTAGACACAACACAGGGGGTCCCTGGGCCTGGGAAGGAAAGGAGTTTAATGTGGCTATAATATGGACTTTTAAATGTGACTAAAACTAGACTAAAATGTAATCAGTTTTCGTTGACGAAAACTAGACTAAAACTAAGAAGGATAAAAATGACTAAATGTGACTAAAACTAGTATGCATTTTCGTCTTAAGACTAAATCTAAAATAGCTGCCAAAATTAACACTGAGATAGGGGACCCCTTAATCTACAATTCATTGTTGCTAGCTCTAATCAGATGTACTAACTAGGCTAATAAGAGAAGACTAACTTTGTATGCCAACAAACACCAATAACTAGAACTAATTTGACAGACTATAAATCAACGGACTACTGGTTATGGTACACATGCTCTCTAGCTAGCTACAGTAAAAGTGTTGCTTACATTAGATACTAGACCTACAGTCTAACTCTAACTGCATTTAGAATCTAACAAACTATATCTTACAATAAACTTTAGGTAAAGCTGGCTATATAAAATACTACTAATAACAATTGATAAGAGGTCCACTAAAGTGTTGAAATATGAACAAATGCAGTAATTTGATCAATTTACCAGCTAACTTGCTTCGGAAACACTGAACATGAATGGGGTTGAACGTTGGAAAATACAATGTTTGGAACTATAGGTCGCAAATGACATGCTTTACTTCCGCATTAAAAAAAAAAAATCGCTGTGCTCCTAAATTTCTTTGTGTGCTCCTAAATGTTTTCATTTAGGAGCACATGTACTCCTTGGGGAAAACCTTAGCGTAGAGCCCTGAATACTGAGCTTAGCTGCTCATTTTGCTAAGAGTGTTTGAGGTCATGAAATTCAACTGAAGTGCTATTTTTGAATCTGCAGCAAAATCTTTAATATTCAGCTTCTTGTGAAAAAGAGGACACCTTACTTAGTTAAATCTGAGACAATTTGCCAGTGGGAAAGCTGTTCTTCTGATTGGGAGCAGAGGAATTGGGAATGAGGAGGGACTGGGGGAGTGTGGGTGATTACTCATTTTACACTGAAGGCACTCCAGGGAGGTTGATTGTTCTCTAAGCTCTCATCTGTGCAATATTCCCCCAGCAGGTAAAGCTTTCTCTCATGTTTGATGGATGGCTGACATGTTTCAGACCGAAAAATTTCAGAATATCCCATCAGTCACAAAGTCATTACTGTGTTTATCTGTTTGATAGTTTTGTTTGCTTGCCTTGTGAGATGGCAGAGTAACACAAAAGAG
Source organism: Clupea harengus (assembly GCF_900700415.2). Lineage (NCBI taxonomy): Eukaryota > Metazoa > Chordata > Actinopteri > Clupeiformes > Clupeidae > Clupea > Clupea harengus. The sequence goes on from NC_045157.1 coordinate 29,627,838, forward strand.
ATGGCAACTAATGGAAAATAACAGTACTTTGGCGCCCCCTGCAGAGGCTCTATTGCTGTCAACAAGGACATCTTCATGAGAGCTGTTGAAGGTGAAGCCAGCTGCAGGTTGTTTTAAGCATCACATCTTCTCTCTTCATACCGAATAACAAATCAGGATGTAGACATTAATATGTGCTTTTCAATTAAATAAAAACACACTTCCACCTTCAAATCCATTAATCGTGTGTTAATTAGGAATAATTAAACCCGAAAGTGATCTTGAATGGGAATCAAGTCATCTTTCATATCATGCACCCTATGCCACAATTCATTTTCTATTCCTTGTGAGGCAGAGCGTTTCCAATTCACTCACCTAATTACATTAGGAATAAGAGGGCACATTTCAGCCCTAAGAGGTTTCATTGTGATCGACAAACCGGATCAAGAAGGATGTCTTGGAATAATTGGATTACAAACTTTACATTTGGATTTGACTGCAGCATGAGCAGTGATTGATTGTTCAGACTTGACAAAATCAGGATTCAAAACAAAAGGAGGGTTCTCACTCAGAGAAGAAGCCAAATGTCAATTAGCTATGGTTTATGACAGCTACTGCTCTGAAACTGACTCACACACAAGACAGGAATACCACAACAATCCAAAGAACATAGCGTTAGGTGTTTTAACAGTCTCAAGGAATAAGTAGCATTCTAGCCGCACATTGCAACCAGTTAGTGCACAGCTATGCATTTATAAAATGATCCATTAAGCATATGCATAAAAGATTATAAAGCCCCTAAACTCATTAAATTATATTTCATTATTATTCATAATTTTTTTGGGAGTAAATGCAAAATCTACATTGGGTTTAGGGAAACAAACCTACAGCGGAACTAAATCACAGCAGGACTGCATTTCCTGTGAGAATAAGTGTCCTTATATTAGGGGTAAAAGCTTGAGGCCTGTCACTGCATTCGTATTGTGCTGCTAGCATAAGAAATGTAAAAGCTAAAGCCATAGCAGTGATTAAAGACTAGCATTACTTAAGTATAAAAAAAATGGCTGTACTAATTACTTGCATAACATGTCAACCGCTGTGTTATGAGAACATTACACACTGCAACTTGCACAATTCTCTCTCATCTAGAACAGTTTCTCTGGCTGTTATTGGAAATATAATGTGACAAAGAATCAAAATGTCGGCGATTCTAATCCAATACACTTTTTGTCAAATTCAGTTCTTCAAGCTGTTCGTTTTGCGTGTGCACCCAAAAAAACTGTGTTTGTACACAGTCCTGGCTCTGGAAATGGAAAGCAAACAAAATGGCTTGGATCGAGCCATACACTGTTCCATCCAAACAGCAAGCTGCTTCAGGAGCACGGACGGGAGGGTGTCATTTGATTGTCTGTTGAGGTCAAATATCAACCTTTCACCAGAATTGTGGACTGTGCCTTAAATAGCTTGAGTAAAAATGTGAACAATATCCAACAGAACTCTGTTTAGGTCACTTGATTGTAGTGCCATGCTCCAAACCCATGGGAGGTTTCAGAGCACAGGCATGGGGTAAAGGGGTGCTTAGGTACTGTAAAACCTCCCAAAAGTACTGATGCCATCTCTGGAGTCCAATAACTATAAGTCAGTGTAAATTGGTGTTTGTGACCAAAACAAGAAATCACAATAGGCTGTAAAGACCAGATTTAAATTAACACTCTGTGGCTGGTTAACAGAAATTACCTTTAGCTTGTGTAGGATTTAGAGTTATGGTTGGAGAGGAGGGTGCAACTGTTTTAAAGTGGGTTAATATGCTGGTCCTGAAGTCTGCTGAAGGGTGTTTTGTTCTGATGTTTCCACGTGTATAAATCCTGTTATGTAATGACTGAACAATTTTCGTCTGTTTTGTTTCTTAAGGACTAGAGCTTTTTGTTTGTTTGTGGAGACAGACAGCTGAATGCTGTACCTTTTTTTAAAAATCAGTTTGGTTCAATAAATGCATTAGGCTTGGGAATTCTTCCAAAATAAAAATGTGACTTGCACGTGTCATAAATTATTCAGCTACCTCATGTATTCAGACTGTGTCCTGGCGCCCTAGTTGCTAGCAAATGGTGTCTGGAAACTCCTGGGAAAAAAGTATAAAGTAATTAAAAATATTAACAAAATTCCACTGAATCTCTTCATTATACTTTTACAAGAGGCATTACAGCCTTGTCTAAACCTAGACGGCTAACTAGCTAGCAACAGACTTGCCTCTGCTAACAGAAGTGAAGAGCTGAAGTGTCCTTGAACAAGGCACCTAATCCACAACTGCTCCCCGGGTGCAGCACTGCTCCTAAGTATAGGATGGGTCAAATGCAGAGGTTCAATCTCACTGCTCACTAGAAGTGTGTGACAAATAAAGAGAACTTGAATTGAACTCAACTGCTGTAAATGCTGCTCTTGTACTGGGTTTCACAGTGCACAAAACTACATCATGGGCAGCTGGGCAGCCTGGGCAGCTAGTGGAAAAACCAGGAATGTTTATCCGTCCTTCACATCACTACGGATCATGGAAATGATGAAAAACTGTAAAGGAAAACTAGGTCTACTGGAATGTCGTAACATGAATGACATTACGCTTTCTATATGTAGAGCAATGTAACAAGATCTGATTGCAGATAGTATAATAATAATATGTTCTGATTCAGAAAATATCTGTGTAGCCTGTTTGTATGTGGTGATTAAAAGGAATTTAATTTCAATACCAAAACAGCATGATCATTTACATTTCTTTAATGAGGTAAATATTTATTGAAACATCAATAATCTGCACGTGTAGTAGTGTAGCCATGACATTAGAAATTAGACTGGAAATAACTCCAAATTTAAGAATTAAAATAGGGAATAGAGGATGTTTGCTTTTCTACTCACTTCAACAGTGCTTCAAGTGGAGGATTATGGAAGGAACATGGTTCGCTTCACATGATTAGGGAACTTAACCCATACTGTCGTTTTCGCACAGCTGCTGTCACAGTCATTTTCCTCCCTTACATTTAAGACATCGTGACCATAGAGATGTGCAACAAGAAATGTACCAACATGTATTTTATAGACACACTTTCACAATGGCAGTACGCTGACTAAACTCCAGTTTAATAGTTTGACATAATGTATTGGCGTGACTGTATTTCGGATCTGATGCTGCCACTGTGTTTTGAAGGTAATTTTTGAACATCAAGAAAAGAAGAATAGAGAAGGCTTGTTTCTAAGCCCATTTGAAAAGGCACCTGTATAGTCGTACTCTTTACAGCAAATGTTTCAGTGGCATCAATGATAATGACATTATACTGCTGTCACCATCATGAAATTCCAAGCTCTACAAAATGAATAAATGAATAAATATAGCTACAAAGAATGTACATTTGTGTTGAGGGTCAGTAAACTGGTGGAAATGGCTGGATAGCCACAGGGAATGGCATGGACAGCTTTACTACTGTCTAAAGTCCGGCCTTCATTAAGCTAGACTTTCCTCTTGACAAGGACATTCAATTTATGAGTGGTTTGTGATTTTTTACTCAATCTCCCAGACCTCTTTGTACTGCTGGGCTGTGTTGTGAAACTAATTTAAAACACCATAAAATTCTCAGTATTTATAGCCTTAAGAGACCATGATAGCACAAGGCCAATCAAAACAATATCCCTTATGACAGTTTAACACAGATTATGTCTTTCCAGAGACAGGCATGGTATTAGAGTATGTATCTTTACTGACGCTGACTTAACTTTATCGGTGAGCTAAAACAGGCTTACATAGCACATGGTGGAGGAGGCCCTTGTGAAAACGTTCTATCAGTTCTAATAATACTAGTTTGAGGAGCTGGCCCAAGTCTTTTTAATTATTGTTTTGGCATCACCTTTTCATTTACTTGTTTCATGTGGGATTTTTTTTTCTTTTTAGTTTTCACTAGCTTGGTCAGTTTATAACGTCTGTCAGGTCCTGACATTTCTCAAACTGCAAGTTTGAGGGCTGATTGGAAGGTACTAAACAAGTGGTTGCCCATGCCTATGAAAACAGTAGGCTAAAAGCATGTCTGCTCAGTGGGTTGTTCTATTTGAAGTGGTTGTATGATGGACAAACATGTGGCCTACATGAGTGTATCCGAGCAGACCTCTAGCTGCTGGTTTTTGTGGACCAATCTGGGTCAAAGTCCAGATCTGTTTTCTTGTTCCAGTCCATCCTTGCCAGTACTGTGACTGGGAAATGAACTTGTACATTTTACTTATTTCAGATACTTTTAAATTATATCTTTTTTGTCTGTGGATTCATTGGAAAGAAACGGTTTTAAGGTTTGCCCATGCTCTTATCACATTAGTAAAGTGGTGCAAAGATTGGAATCCATGTGTAGATGCTCAAACGAAGTGAGGTCTCCAACGTATTCAATACAGACCTGTATGACGAAATGTCATAAAATCACCACACCATTCTATACTCAGCGGGAATGTTCAGAATTACGACCTCACATAGATGAATGGACATGCTCCTAAGAGACAGCCATTGTTCTCTCAAACGTGTTTGCAATCACTGATCTGTACGCCAAGACATTGGTGCTCAGTGAACAAAGTAGCGAACAGAAATGTTTCCGTTTCTCTGACCCATGACTTTGTGGTTAAGCTGACTGACACAGGTGGTGAAGATGATAAGGAAGCAAATCAATATTGTGGATAGGTGTTGGCAAAGAGAGACGGGAGAAATAATATAGGAACTGTGATTTCCTTTGACAGTTAAAAACAAAGACATTAAGCCATACCAGAGGAAAATGGCAGAGCCTCAGAAAGAGGTTTGCAGCAAATTCACATTAAAAGCAATGAACCATAACAAGGCTGAAAACACAGCAGACTGGTGGATACTGTTAGTATGGTCACATGGGTTGGATCAGCAAACATCCAATTGACTGAAAACTGGTATATGTGGCAAACACGTTCCTGTGCATTCCAATCCCGTTGTCATTTATTATGTAGTGCTTTATCCTAAAAATGACGTTATCTAGAAAATACACATTCACAGCAATTTCATTTCTTTTAACAGACAACACAGAAGTTCCGCTTGAACTGTTATATAACTTGCACCTAATACAGTTTTAATAATCTTTGAAAGAATGTCTATGATTTTACTCATCCCCAATATCTAATACTGCCCATGTCGAATGTTCTAAACAAAAAAATACATTGAAAATGTATGCTAAATATGCATAATGACTTGAATAATTTGGCTGCCAGATAAAAATGCTGCGAGTTTCAGCGCTGTTAGATCCTTACCTTGCCAAGTTGTAAAGACAAATATAGAAATGCCACAGATTAACCTCGCATGACATGCATATATTTAGCCTATACCAAGAGGTTGGATTGCATACATATATTTGTAGAAATTCATCACAATAGGTTGTTAAACTGTTGATTCCAAATACTTTTAAATGGGAATGTCCATGATTGGTCACAAAGCATATGACTGGTACTTCAGCTGTTACCATCAACCAAGCATGCTGCTTTCTAAGGAGATTATCTGGCTTGTAAACATGTTTCTTGGATTTAGCTCCTTGGTTATGGTAACACGGAGTAGGGCGTGGTGTAAGTGCTCCACGGTAGATCGCTATCTTGCACTGGACACTGGAATATTCATACCGTAAGCAGCGTTTTTTGTGCATTCAGAGGCAGTAGTTTGTGCTCTCAAAAAGGAAACCTATGGCAAAATGCTAACTTTGGGGGAAAGAAAGAATTGTGTAGACCAGTGCAGTTGTCTCCTTGCATTGTACTGGACCCAGATCAAGGTAAGCATTAGAGTTAAAATCTCTAACCTAAAATTATGTTTCTGGGAATTATATTTTCCCCCGTTATTGTAAAGAGGTTAAATGTCAGCACTGTTACAAGCTGCTATTTCTCTGGCAATCAATTTGGTCTATTTTCTTGTGTTGTGATGGTGTGCTATTCTTGACAGTGGATTTTAACCCTAATCCTTACGACAACCCTAACCCTTACTATAACCTGAGCCCTTGCCCTGAGTCATTTACAGGAACCAGAAAAAATAGACTAGAGAAATATTGAATGCAATGACATTATATCTCAGAATGACAGGTTGTTCCTTGAGTCTGGGACATCCTCTGTAGTATACCAGTATTTTATATCATCATAGTATACCAGTATTTTATATCATCATAGTATTAGCATGTTGAAAATGAAAGTAAGTAAAGTAAGACAGATAGATGAAAATCAAAGTGAAGAGTAGGTCTATGCATAGCTTAACTTTTGTAACCCCCCCCCCCCCCCCCCCCATAAAATACAGTTATTGTTTATAACTGTTGAGACCAGACTATGCTGACTGTATTAATCTTACTGTATTCAGTTTGAATGAGATTTGGTTCACCATTAATCAACAGAAAAGTTCAATTTATTACCCACCTATATTGCAACAGTGAGCACTTACCGCTGCTTCTTTCTCCTAGTCTTTGTCTGGAGTCTTTTCAGGTTTCTGACTGAAAAGCAAATGCAAAGGCATGGGTATCTATGAAGTCCATATCGTTTGGCCTATCGTTATCATTCAGCTCTGAGGCTAAAATGCTAAAAGGCAGGCAAGTGGCTGAGAGTTTACTACATTCAAATATTGTTCTAATCATGACCTAGACAAGTCCCAAGGGGTTCCCTTTATGTCAGCTTCTGCCTTGCAAGGTTCAGGATGATTTTAAACTGTAGATGACGCATTGAGTCATTTTCAACCCATAAAATCCACCTTTTATATCAATGTTTTTGAATTAATTATGTCAATATCAGCATCAACATGTTCATCACAGTACAGTGACATCATTGAGTTTCCAAAAAAAAAAAAAAACATACTTAAGGGTGAAGCACCTCTTTAATATATCTTCTTTACATATGTGAAGACATTCACTCTTTTCATTATCTAAATACCATGGGCACTCCCTACTTACTACACTGAAATTCAACGTTAGGCCTTGTTACTCAAGGACAACTTTGTCTTCCTTGCTGCAGTAATTTCCTGACATAATGTTTCCTACAACCACAATTATATGCCAAACGAAGAAACTTAACATAAGCTAACGTAAAAATCTATGACAAGACAATACAAGCTAGAAACCTGGACAGTCCACGGGTTCGTTTTCATATGGAAAGTAAGTTAGCTTTCAAGGTAGCAATGCTGAAAGTTAAACGATGACTTGATTAGTTAGCCAGTCGATGTTAGCGTTAGCCACAGATACAACTGACCCACACTTTAAGATGAGCCTGATAAGCCTGATAAATTCTCAATGCCACACCTACTCGTTATTGTTAGGGTTGTGAAATTTAGCCATCGTTACACAATTCATAAGCATTGTTTACTCAAGCGACGCTTTAAAGAATTCAGCCCCTCAGTCAAGTTAGGCTAGCTAGGAGTTAACACAGCTATGGATAACCTATGGATAACTACCCTTAGCTCAACAAATTCTCCACTTTCTTACCTTTTTAATAGGGTGCACACAGTAGCGGGTAGATGACCAACAAGAATACATTTTCTTAAAAAAACACAACAAGCAGGTGTAACTCGTCATTTCCTCAAATAAGCATTCCCTCTTCCTTTTCTGTTGGTATCTCGAATGAAATGTACTGAAGCCTATACCATGTGTACTAGCAACTGGTGGTGGTCGTGTGTGTGTGTGTGTGTTTTGGGGGGGTTCTGTGAAGGGCGGGATTCCGTTTGTTTGCGTGCCTAAACTTGTGACAAACTCATTTCAAGAGTATCATTTTAAATCATGTAAAAACTGATTTCAGGAAATTAATTTAGTTTCAGGTCATTCAGTTATTTGTCAGAATTTGCTGCCATGTCATGAAAGAACTTTTTTTAAATGTGACATTTAAGTGTCGTGTCTTTCGAAGACAATTAAAAGTAAACCATTAAAAATAAAAAATGCAAATGACATCTTCCACAAAAAAGAAGGCTATAGTTCTGTTGTTGTTTAGTTCAAAGAAGTTGTGAGAAAAGGCAACTTATCCCACCCTCTGGAAGTGCCCTACTTTTCCTCATTTTGAATTGCCTTGCTCTTCGTCAGTCCATTGAAACTCTTTGATCTTGGTGCACATTATGTTGGACAGTAATGAAAACAAAACATGCTAAACAGTAACTTCAGCCTTGAGCCATGGCGGTAAACTGTATCAAAGTTATAGAAGTGAGCTCATCTCAAGATTTATTCTGCATTTCCCAACCCAGACGGCAGCTAGCAGATCTGTGCCAGATAGGTGTTTGTGATATTGACATTTGTTTGGCTGACTTTAAAGTGCAAGGGCACCCTAAAGTGTAACCTAAACTAGGTAATCTAAATTATATGACTGAACTGTGATGAAACACATAAATGCTGGCCTGCCTTGGCTTTATCAGTAGGTAATCCTTTGGGTGCTTGCAGCCCTAAGTACTCTTGTTTGACTGGTCATCTCTCTTGGCATAGGGTGGCTGCACAGGATTACCTTACTCTAATCTGAAGCGTGTGTGAAAAGGACTCAGCAGACGACAGGGACAGAACCTGCCATTGTACTCGGACAACAGGCCCAAGGGGAGATGATCAGATCTCATTTGCTGGGTGCTGATGAGGCAGTGTCTAACTGAATGGCTGAGGAAAGGATCAGGTTAAACAGCATCATGTTTAGAGTAGTCCACAGTAGGTTAAGTCTTTTTAAAGCAGCGGTTATAACAGGAAGCAAAAGAAAAAATAATGAAATGTCTTTAAATTAAATACAAGACAGCCTGCACATTTTTTCTCAGAGGAATCCTGAATTGCTTTGAGGACTGATAATAAGGCATACACAGATTGCACACACAGAGAGAGTTTGTGCACTTCCGTATCTTGCTAACTCAGGCTACTGCTGCAGCCTACTCTAAAAATTGTCTGATTTAGATGCTATTTATGAGGATTACTGACAGCAGAGGATTCTCCTCTTTGTGATTTTAAATATATAATCCAGTGGCTGACTCATCGTTCATCCTTAGGGATTTTGCATAATTTATAACCTTGCTTGCATCCATCACCCATCACCGGTTCTCTTTGTTTTGACAGATCTTGCAGTGAACACTGATGCTGAAAGGATTCGCTCCCGACAAATAAGATAATCATGAGCATAAGTACGCTCAGGGAAACAACAACAACAGCTTCAAATGGCACTGTCTCACTAATATGAGCATTCTTCAGGGCCATGTGGTTTGTGGTGCAACAGACAAATGGACGACTGGACAAAGATGTCATCTTTCATCTGAAATAATATGGTCTACCACGCACGGTCTTGGCATGTCTTTGAACCACCATTTCAGTCAGAGGACAATGCATCGTCAGTAAACAGCTGTGACACAGGACCTAAGGACATTGACTATTTGTTTGTATAAATGGACCCCCCTGTGACTGGAGGTCTACAGTAACATTTTTGGGGGGTCTTGCGGAACGAAATCCCCCAAAGTTACTCTGTGCTCACTCTGGAGATGCTGCAGGCCAACAACTTCTCAGTGGTGCTGCTGATCCAGCTGACGCTCCTCACCTTTGACCTCTTTGTGAACTCTTTCAGTGAGCTACTGAGATCCTCACCAGTAATCCAGCTTGTGCTTTTCATGTGAGTGCAGGGAAGTCGGGTTAGGGCCGCTGACCTTGTAGATTTACTGAGTTACATATTCTCGTAAAAGTTTCAGAGCCAAGAAGCAACTCTGAGGCGATCATGGTGTGTTTCCTGAATGTAAAAAGGTTCAATGGTGTTTTGTATCATGCATTTATATCATGTCCTTAACAAAGAACAGTGTCTCAAGACATTTTAAATAAACCACGGGCAAAACTGAGGCAGACTGAGGGTTGAAACTATGAAAAAAAAGAAGAGGCGGGAGTGACAGGGAATGGAAATAGCCGAGAGCAGTAAGCATGGGGAGCAGGTAGCAGTTGTAGAGGGAGAACATAGAAATATGAAGTAGGATATTGCAGGTAGACAGTTGTGTATTGAGTCAGTGTGTCTAGCCAGTGGGGCTAGAAGGTGTAGTTCTGAACAATGTATTGCTCATTCTGATATGAAGAAATAGGTCAAGAGTATTTTTAATATATTACATCATGCTAGAGGGGCGTAAGCATGGAAATCCTGGAAGCATGTATTTCCAAAATGGCACTGATAGGGGCTTCAACTTCAAAGCATTGAGAGGTTTCTTGAAATAAAAGGTGCATTAGGAACCCAAATATGGGACAAATATGGTCACTGATGAACTGTCAGATGCCATATAACATTTTGTCTCGTAATTTATTACTCATTTTTGTATAGATTACCAAATCTGACTTACTTAATATTTGCAAATTAAGCAGAAGACATTTCAGCTTAACCTATGGAATCCAAAAGGGGGAGTGATGGTGTGTAATGTTTAGTTTCAGTTAAATGCATGATGCTTGGCATAGTCAGAAGCTCACTTGAAATTGTAGGCTTACCCTATCATAATTAACATAACTTTTAAAATGGTCTTTTTCACCTCGTTATGCTCCACTCTTCTAGCATTCAAGACATCAGCTTGCTCTTCAACCAGTTCATCTTCCTGCTGATGCTGTTTAACACCTACGTGTTCCAGGTGGGGCTGATGTCTCTGCTGCTGGAGCGCTTCAGGGCGCTCATTATGCTGTCTATGCTCTACTTGCTCTTCAGCATCTCCCTCCATTGCTGGATGATGGTGGGTCTCATTTTCATATTCATAATTTTCCTCAACATTCACGGTTGAAGTGCCCTTGAGCAAGGCACCGAACCACCAACTGCTCCCTGGGTGCTGAGACTAAAGTGGCAGCCCAGTGCCCCGGGTGTGTTTGTGCCCACTGCTCCTAGTGTGGCTGTACTAATTGCTCAATGCGAGTGTACATGTGTGTGTGGTCACTAACAACAGATACATTAGTCTAAATCTGTACATGTGTGTGTGTCAGTGGGGTTATTCTGTTATGCTGTATTACAAGGGCCTACAGATTTCATATTTTACTCAGTTCTTTGTTTTAATTCTATCTGAATATATTTGTCAAATCATACTGACTCTTTACATGTGAGTAGAGAGAGTAGAGTAGAGCAAGACGTGTTTTTTTGTAGCTCAAGGCATGAACTGTACTTAACTTAACAAAACCAAGCCTGTGACACTGAAAGTACAGCATGGTTGCATTATTCGAGGTGAATGCTGTGGTTCTCCACAGAGTCTGCGCTGGATGAAATCTGATCACTTTGTATGGACGAATGGACTACTTGTTCTGTTTACCCTCCAGAGAACAGGTGAGACGTGTTTATCTGCCGTCATCAATGTGAAAACATAGAAATATACTCCAGCACAAAAAAAGGAAAACAATTGACACATGTTTTACTGGTCCCACTATGGCAGGATAACACATGTGTCCATAAACAAGGATCACATTGTATCGCATTGGCAGCATGCTAGGACTGACAAAAACCTGACACACAGCTAGACACACAGAGATTCTTTGTCGGATATACTTAAGGTTCTACTCACAGCAAAAAAATACAAAATTAACATCACCCTATTATTCTGATCCTACTGAGAATATATATATATATATATATATATACCATAAAAAGATCAAATTGATGTTATCATCTGTCCTCTTCTTTTTATTAAGGGGAGCACACTAGTCACATGCTCAGCCTTGACAGAAGGACATATGGGAGAGATATTCATTCCCCTGAGCTCCTAATTGGATGTTAAGAGGATTAATTGTCTGCAAGTTGCTGTTGTCACTTTTCTCCTTGCTTTCGAGAATGAAATATTCTGGGGGAGCATTCAGAACATCTTTCATTAGAATTACCCACAGAAGTGCCATGTGTATTTGCTTTTATTAGAGTTACCCACACAAGTGCCATGTTTATTTGCTTGCAGCTGCTGTGTTATACTATTACCTTTACAAGCGGACTGCTGAGTGTCTTGGAGACCCACGCCTCTATAAAGACTCTCCTTGGCTACGTGAGGCCTTTGAACGGTCACGTCAGTTATGAGAGAACAGTGGGTCAAAGTGGAACTGTTTTGACAACAGACAGCATGGAGCCGTCAGGACTTACAGAGCCCATGCTGTGGACAGAGGCAAAATGGAGTCCACGCAAAACAGGGAAGTTGGTTAACTTTCAGAATGTGAGCAGCTGAATGAACGCTCAATCAGTGTCGTTCAAATATGAGTGAAAAGGGAAATGGATGCATGTTTGTGACAGTGTGGCTGTTCGATCTAGGGATGCATGATAATATCGGCAGGACAATGGTATCAGACAATAAGAACTTAAGAATTGAATCATCAGCAGATATAAAAGTGTATGCCGATGTGCCTCGCCGAGAAAGTATCAGGGAAACACAAACACCAGTTTAAGTAGGATGATAATTACATATTACATATTTTACCTCTAGTCCAAGTTATAATGATTTCCTTATTTTATTTAGGGTAGAATCAAAGGAAATGTTTGTATGTCCGTTTCTACAAGTAGCCCATAACAATAAGAGTATTAGGTTAATTATAGTACAGGAGAGGCCAAAATGAGTTTGAAAATATCGGCATGTCGAATTTCAGCAACAATCCAACATCGTGCATCCCTAGTTCAATCCATTCCCGCTTCCATTTATATTTGTTATGGTTATACTATCCTTCATGATTATTGCCTATTACAATTCATAGTTTCATAAAAGTTTATATGAAACACTTTGGAGTAAAAATATGAATCTGTGTGTGTGCCAGGTTGCCTTGGATGATAGAGCTCGCTATTACATTTGAATGTACTTGTGCTTCTACAAACTCAAATACAGATGTGTGAGAAAAGTAATTTAATCATCAAATTCAGAATATTTAATGTTGTGACATTAATTTAAGTGGCTGGAATCATGACCTTAAAAGTTACTTGTGCCTCATACAAAGTGATACCCAGGCCTGACAATATTAACTAAGCATTAACAGTTTTGGATGCCATTTACAACATAGCCCATATCATTTTTTAAATCCTCTTTCCACAGTTAGAGCACATTTAGATTTTTAAGGCTTGGCTAAGTATCATTATCACCTCCAAAAAACTATTTCTTACAGCTTGGCGTCTTGTCCCATACTGAAATCTTTAGTTAATTCTCAAGCAACATCTAAATTATTCATAAACAGTCCTATCAGATCTACGAGTACATCCAAGATAATGCTCAAATCATTAAGTTCTGGTGATTAAACAAAGAAATGGAATTTGGAAACGTAATTCTGGTGACCCTGGTAACACTACCATCACCTCTGGGGGCAGTGGAAAGTAAACCATACTAAACCAACATTACATTTGAACCATTATCCTTATGCTTTATCCTTATCCCAATGCTTTGCTATCGATAATAAAAATGTATTACAGTTCATGCCTTTTTATTTCCATCTTAATTGTGATTAGTGATTAACGCTGAATGATATTGCATAATAATATAAAATAAAACTCTACTTTGAATCCACACATTCAATGAATCTTCTACATAAGATAGAATAATGAAGTATTCTTATTGAGTATTGAATTGTGTTCAGCTATTGAAACTGTATGCGCATTTTGGCCATCTGTTTTTTTTGTTTTGTTTATTGGTATTTGTCCCAGGTGAAAGTAGTATTTGCATGCAGACAGCAAACAGTAGGCTCTGTACGTTAAGCAAGACAGTGTAAGTTTGGAGACCTTTATTTCCTCTGAAATTGGCTTAGTATTATTCTATTACAGGCAGGGCAGTGGGGAGGGTTTACATTCTCATTCAAGGAGGGGGGCGAGGGATTGGGGCAGGGTATCTGGTAAACATAGACATAGATCAATTACTTTTTCCATCATTTGACATTAAAACCAAATCCTACAACTGTCGTATACATATTTATAGATATATAGATATTTATTTATATCCTCTTAAATCGGCCGGTGTGTCTCTTGCTAAATATATTCTTTAATATCTGTCAATATCGATATATATCTGTGATAAAGTCATTACCATTTATATTTTATACAGTATTTTGTATCTAGCTCATGTCCTATTGGGTTTAGTTTTTTCTTATTCCTCTTTTCTCAAAGACGGGAAACAAGACAGATATACTTGCATATAAATAAGTACACAATGAAGACAGTGCTGTACACAGCCGCTGTGAAAAAGTACCCTGGGGTCTCCCATGGTATTTCCAATGGTCCAGTGCCCGCTACGATTGCATTGGAAAACTGCAAAAGCAGAATTTGCGTTCTGTGCTCTACTACTCAGAGGTCAGCAGGTGGATCATCATCGAATGGTAACTAAGATTTTAAAAAAGGTAAAAAGATAAAATATCACCCCAAAACTTCCTGAAGAAGAGTTTGTTGGCAAATTTAATGGCCGATTCCAATGTTGAGTTTTCTTCATGGTCAAATATCTCGGCTAGGACCTCGTAAAGCGCAATAACTTCAACACTAAACACCCGAAAACAAATAAATGCATACATACACGCACACACACACACACACACACACACACACACACATAAACACACAGTTTCCTGTGCCTTTTATACATCATTATTTCAAAAGTGAAGCTGACCGCCAGTTCCACCAGGGGTACTTCTTCACAGGGTCATAGGAGGAATTTCTTTACTTCAAAAGAGCTGTGATTTCACCGCAAACCCCTAACTCAACTCAATACAATTCATTTCAATTATAGAAAAAGGCAAACCATTCTGAAGCAATAACCATAATAATAACTGTCTTAATGGATCATAATAACACCAATTATTGTAAGAGTAGTAATAATAACGATAACAGTAATGGTAATAAATAAATGGTCAGATATGAATGACATCACATTCCAAAAAAGAGAAGAAAAAGAGAAAAGAAAAGTGTAAAATTCCCACAGACATGAGGCTTGCTTCGCTGCTCTTCCTCTTGTTTTAGAGGAAGATGAGGGACATGGGGCGAGGGGCAACCCTGAGTGCCCATATCTGCCAGTCCCAGCCCGCGTGTGCTTGAGATGAACTGGTTTAAAGGTAACTGTGCCCTCAGGAGAGAGGGGGCTCACCCGTACATTGATTCCCATGCTTCGTCTAAAAGCACCATGGCCCTGAGACCCACATACATGCTCTATCTTGGCAGTGTAGCAGAGATGACATCATCTCTCTGGGAGCCATCTCCATCGGTTTGGCCAGTGTTTGGCAGTGCTCGCAACTACTGCCCAGAGCCATCCCTTTCACATCCCTGTGTGTAGTGTTTGCATTGGTCACGGATTCATTACGCATGTACTAGACTGACAAATTACTAAATCTCTTAAAATATATTTGGCAATTGAACATTTTTGTAATCTTTTTTTTGGCAAGGGGTTAAAATGAGTATGCCGATGTGGGTGGAGGTGTAGTGTAGATTGGGGCTGACTTGGAGGAGTGATATGCTCGGGGAATGTTCTCTTTTCATGCATATCAAAGCACAATCGAAGCCTCCCACACCCTACAAAAAAGGCTTACCAGGACACTGTTCAACATACATACATTTTCATAATCACTATTCAACACCCGGTGTGTTAAGTCAACTCATGTTCAACTGTGGCTTTCTCTGTTTGGTAATCTGCTCCGTCCATTCATATAAACCTGAGGAATTTGTGTGCCATAACTCCCAAACACTTTCTCTCTTCCCTCTTTTTCCCTCTAGCTCCATCTTAAACTTCTAATTTCCTTTGAGTTTCATCCAAACACACTAAAAAGAGTCCCTGCACTGGTGCCATGGTTCAGCTCTCCTTATTGTCTCTGCATTCCACGTGTATGCCGTACTAAAAAGGGAACTTCCATGAAAGTAATGCTTAATGTGTGCGATAACATTCAGTGTATGGCATTGCTATCAGACTCAGTGCCATACTTAGTCTATGTACCCTAACCTGGCACTTCCTGCCATCAAAGATGGCTTCCTTTATTACATACTCAAATAATAAATGCAAATGTAAACAAGAAGTAAAATGGTACATTACGTGATTTGTTTTTCATTCTCTTGTGCAAGTCTCCGTGGTGAATGGCAGTGATGCCATTAGTGTTGCTGCCCACAATATCTGTGGGTGAGACAGAGGAGGGTGGGGCGTTATTCGCCCAATGAGCTCGGGTGATACGCTGGACGTTTGGAATGCTAAGAGTGAGCAGGACAGTGAGAGACATGAAGCATTCAGTATGGACAGCAGACAAAAAAACAACTACAAAATGAGGTTGCTGTTCAGCGAGTTTTTGATAGCCAGCTGTCCTGGAAGTCAGATTGCATTGCTACGCATGCATGTTGCACAATCCGTTCAGATTATCCAATAAATGCACCAACTGTATGTGATAGAGACTGATAGAGAGAGCAACAGTGAGAGAATAAGATTGCGAGAAAAAGAGAGAGAGGGAGAGAAAAAGAGAGAGAGAGAAAAAGAGAGAAAGAGAGAGATGAGAAATAAAGAGAGAGAGAGAATACAGTCCTGCACTACACCATAGATGAGAGTGCATTCTCTTCATTGTAGGGACAGGGAGGAGAAGTTCGTATGTGATTGGCAGCCGGAGTCCCATCTGCGGGGGAGAGGTCATTCAGCTCCCCAGATGAGGAGAGGGGGTAGGAGGGAGACAGAGAGATTCCAGAGGAGGGATCTGCAGAGCCAGCAAACGTGCGTGGGGGCTTGGGCACCAGGTTGGGCTCCAAGGTGGCCCGGGCCAGCAGCTGCCTGTCCCTGTCCTCCGCCTGCTGGCCCGGCCTCTGGCCCTCATTCTGGCCCTCGCTCTGGCTGTAGGAGCCACGGCCAGACTCCGACTCGCCGTCTGACAGCTCCAGAGGGGGAGAGCTGCTGCCATCTAACCTGAAGAGAGAGTCCAAGTACTGGGCAAACTCCAGCACCACCTGGCTGGGGTTTCCATTAGAGAGAGGGGGCTGGGAAGCTGCTGCTGCTGCTGCTGGGGACTGGCTCTCTGCCTTGGCCGCTGGAGGCTTCTCTCTCCCAGCCTTTGGCCCCATATCCACCACTGACTCCTGGCTGCCTCGCTCCAGTGGGGTGCTGCTGCCCCGTGGACTGTGGGGCACCGAGGGTGGCATTTCCGGGCTGGGGGGACCAGACTGCAGGTAAACCTTTACAGTCTCTGCTGCTTTAGCCTGGGAGGTGTCTCTCTGGTAGTGAGGCTGTCCGATCACCGTCTGCCCCAGGACTGGTGGGATGTGGGCGCTGTAGCGGGGGGTGGCAGGGGAGAGATGTGGGGAGTACTCTAGGGGCGGTGTGGGGCAGTAGGGCCCTGGCTCACCAAGCTCGTGATCAGGGGTGGCCGGCTGGAGGCCGTCGGCAGCCAGCAGCTCGGTGCGGGAGCTGATGGAGGGGTTCTCCTCAGGGATGGGGGCGTTCAGGGGGAAAGGGAGGCCGCCCAGGCAGGGGGAGCCACGCAGGGCCGCCGAGGAGCGCCGGGAGTCCAGGCTGTACAGGGACTCGGCGTCGGACAGGCTCTCCATCACGGCCAGCGGGGCGCGGCGCTCACACAGCTCCACGGCCAGGCGCTCACGGGCCCCCGTCAGCACCACGGGCACCGGGGGAGGGGGGCACTCGGCAAAGCCGTCCAGAGAGATCTCTGAGCGGGCACAGGAGCTATAGGAAGAGAAGGGGAGGAGAGCGGGAGAGGGAGAGGGAGAGGGAGGGAAAGAGGATAAGATAAGGGAACAATGAGGAGGATCACGAAGGCCCAAAGCAAAGTAATTAAAAGCAAGGGATGATGAAATAAAAAAAGAAGTTGAATCACAGAGAAGAACATTTTTTTAAAGGAATTTTAAATAAGGAGCATAACAGCACATAGAATAGGAATGGTAACCCACATCCAACACAAGGGGGGAGGAAGAACAGGAGGGTAAGGGTAAGAGCGAGGGTTAATCAACACAACTAACTACCTACTAACTAACTAACAGGGCACTGCATTGTCTTCGCATCTCTGCTGAACCACAGGGGCTGTGGGGGGAACTGTATACTACCATACGTCACCGCACTGCAGTCAGCGTGAATGAGAGAGGGGAGAGTGGTTTAGACTTTCAATGAGATTCAAGAACGCACACACATACAGGCTCATGAAGTCAGCAACACTTTCTCTCAAAAGCAAGAAAAAAATCATATTAAAAATGTATGATACGCCTTAAATCTAGTTGCGCTATTTCCACAGGTTTGTTTGTTTCCTGCAAGCACAATCTGTCTGCTTTTGTCAGTCTCATTTCCTCACAGCACTATGAGACTATGTCTCATGAGCGCCCTCTGCTGGACTCACCGGACACTGCTGTTTCTGCGATGGTGTGTGACAGGACTGGGCTGGCGAGGAGTGTTGGCACCCATGAAGATGGTCTCAGGGTTCAGGTCCACCTCAGTGGGGCTCACCATGATCTTAGCAGCTGACAGGAGGGCAGTCTTTCCTTTGTTGTAATTCTCCAGTACCTACAGGAGAGTGACAGTCGAGAAATTAGGTCCACTATTGCTAGCCACATCACAGGATACAGATATGAAGACACGGAGAGAGAGAGAGAGAGAGAGAGAGAGAGAGAAACAAATACAGAACAAAAAGGGAAATAACCACTTTATTTTCATAGTGCAAGTTGTCACTGAGAATACACATGGATAATGTAATGGTATGGATAATGGCACCCCATAGATACAATGGAAAAGAAGCAACTTCAGTAAGAATGCAGACAGGCTGCAAGTGCTTAAACAGTAACACTATGATCTTTATATGGCAGCTGCTCTAGTTAACGGCACATCTTTTCACAAAGAAAACCATCGATACATCATTCCACATGCAGTCCAGACTTAGCACTGTTTTACAGGGGAACTGGCACTCCCATCCAGCCTCAACTGACAATTCAATCTTTGTTAGGACTGTAAAGACACAGTGGAGTCTGTCTAGGAATGGCTTTGTAGGTTAACTTGCACTCCCTTAAAGGCTCTGCTTTTAGTTGCAGATGCTGTATTGGAAACCAAATCTACACAAAGAAAGTTTCTCAGATTTTTCCTGAGATTACTTGGATATCCTTATGCTGAGACAAAGATATATTTTTGAAGTAATTGCTTTTATGAGTTATCAATATTCTGCTGCTTTCACCAGATTGTCACCATCGTCATTGAAACCACTGATTCACACCACTTGGTTTGGCTGTCTCCTCTTGCGAACTATGAAGGCAATAGTCTCAAAGATTTAAGATTAAGATTAAGATTATATCAGGTTAATTTAACAGATATGTGTGACTAACAGACTACCACAGAATCTGCACAGGTGTCTGGTGCTCTAACTACAGTTTACGTATTAACACATAATCAGCCCTTATAATAGTGTCGTGGTATGTTCATTCATTACATTTTTAATGACTTCTAATGGACCATTAGATTTTAAGGGCACTATGCTCAATGCTTGGCAGCAGGCTGATCCGTGCATCAGTGGCCAAAATCATATTTCACAGTTGGGCACAGATGGCCAGAGCCACAGCTGGGTCTCACAGTGAAGCCCCAGCTGAGGGGCCCGTCCCCACGGAGACGCAGGGCTGGGATGGATGCGACAGTTGGGAGCACCTTCTATCCCAGGCAGCCTGCCAAAAGGTAGCGGTCCAAATCTCACTACTGGGATAGGTCGGGAGAGCTGCGGCTAGTCAGGCCTGCTATTCAATTATTCATGTCCTCCATTAGCGTGCGGGCCACGGTCGGGTCAAGATGTAAAACATTTGGATGACGCAAGGCAGTTAACGAGGATGGAGATTTAGTTTCCAGTCGGTCTGCAACAGGACACACAAGCAAAATGTCCTGCCAGAAAACAAACACTTGAGCAGGCTTTTTTCCCCCTGAATGCTGGGGTGAGCATTTCCTTTTGACAAAGGTGACAAAAAAAAACACCTGTGTAGTTTGTCATGGTGAGGTCACTGTGTAACAATTCTAAGATTTGAAGATAGTTTAAAGTGTGTATTCCTGAGAGTGTTGTTAACTAGACAGTCCCATCTCCGAGACTGGGAGATGATCATTGTACACTACTGCTTAAACAGATGGAAACACTGAATGTTTGCTGGCAAAATGCATGGACAAAAACACACAAATAAGGAAAATTGACAAAAACAATGATCAGTGTCTGACACTAAAAGACAATAAGAAGATTTTGACAACAGAGACAGGAGTCGACCCAAAGGGGAACAACGAGCAGCAACTATAGCAATGCCAACATCACTCTTTAAATGGCTTTTCCATATGCACCGTCCATGAATGACTGAGACACCACAAAACACATAAAACAGCAGCTTGTGACTAGAAAGGGATGTCATGAAGGACAGAGAGGGACAGTTATGAGGACACGAGACAGTCAGTGCAGACAATACAGACAGACAGACAGACAGGGGTGAGCACACGGCATTCAGCAATCACTCCAGCACACAGCACGATCTTTGGGTTCTTCTTTAATGAGTTAAAACATAGTGGCACGTTAAAAAACATGAGTCGAGCATCACATGTTTCCATGACAACATTTGTAAACATCCATGATACAGTACATGCAATGACGCGAAGCAATACATTAAGTAACAGCATGATCCATTAATAATGTTAACATCATAAACAAAAAGAAGACATACATAGTGATGATGATGATGATGATCATGATGATGGTTAAGAAATAATGAATTTTGTGAGTAATAAATATGGTTTAGACAGAATGTTTAAGACAAACGAAGAAGGTGCAAAAAGTGTGAATGTGCACGTGTGTATGTGTGTGTGTGTGTGTGTGTGTGTGTGTGTGTGTGTGTGTGTGTGTGTGTGTGTGTCATGACTGTATGTACAGCCTTAATGCTGGGCTCTCTGCATACCAAAAAGAGCACATACAAATTGAACCTTAAGATACAACCTTGGTTGGGTTAGGATGGGAAAGGGAGGCTGTGTCTCCTTGAAGCGCGAAATATAAGCGCTCATATGGCACAAAGACTCACAATAGTCAACATAAGAAGCAGAACCTGCCAGAACACAACCCACCACCAACACACAGGCTGCCTGAAGTAGTCAGTTCACAGTGGTAAACAGCCCCCGTCCGCAAAGGACCACCAGTCCTATACATCTACAATCAACCCAGCCCCACGGGACAACAGAGATGGGGGGATAGATAGCCCAGAAACACGAACACAGACGTCATCCAGTGATGAAACAGGGAAGGCATGGAAGGCCAGGCACACAGGCACACAGGTACACAGGTACACAGGCACACAGGCACACAGGTACACAGGCACACAGGTACACAGGCACACAGGTACACAGGCACACAGGCACACAGGTACACAGGTACACAGGCACACAGGTACACAGGCACACAGGCACACAGGTACACAGGCACACAGGTACACAGGCACACAGGCACACAGGTACACAGGTACACAGGCACACAGGTACACAGGCACACAGGTACACAGACACACAGGCACACAGGTACACAGGTACACAGGCACACAGGTACACAGGCACACAGGTACACAGGTACACAGGCACACAGGCACACAGGCACACAGACACACAGGTACACAGGCACACAGGCACACAGACACACAGGTACACAGGCACACAGGCACACAGGTACACAGGTACACAGGCACACAGGTACACAGGCACACAGGCACACAGGCACACTGGATGGACAGGATGATGGCATGAGGTCAGACTCATCTGTTTAGATAGACACAAGCTTAACTCCTCTTTTTCACAGTAGACATGCCTCTTCGAATAGAAATACACCAAATTGAATGGGGGAACGATGTAGCGTTTTGTCAACAAATAAACAAATAAAAAGGCTCCCAGGCATAACAAAAAGATAGCAATTCCCAATATTTCTGTGCATTCTGTGCTGGTGTTTGTATGCATTTGTTTATACGTTTCGGGGCCTGAGAAATATTAACAAGTACGATACAATGCCTGAAAGACAAGATGCGCAGAATTCACAGCAACACTGGGAACGTTTTTGTAAATCTAAAAGCCTTTTTATTTTGACAAAAACGTTATACTTCTCCTTTAAACTTGTTTCTTCCGGTAATACTTGCAGTAAATTTATTTGAAAGAGGGAAAAGATTTAATATGCAAACAGGCTCACAAATATCCCTGGAGTAAAATCACGTAAGGTAGATAAATAAAACACATTAGACACTTTGAGCCCACTGGGAACAAGAAGGATTACTGCAAAACTGCACAATCGCTGTGTCTCTCTAAACAGTGCCTTTTACGAGAGAGGGGAGATTATTTCTGAGCTGGAGCCCAGAGTGGAGGGGAGGATACGGACACCCCAGGACATCAAGAGCTGTCAAACAGAAAGCAGTGAAACAAATGAGGGGAGAAGAGGTCAGAGCCGCCCGCTGCCCGCTGCCCCGGGCCATCATGCAGCAGCAGCAGCACGCTACCACACAGAGAGAAAGAGGAGGAGAAAAAAAAACGCTTTAGTACACAGGGACATCGGGGGCTTCAAATCAGGACAGCAGAGGCGGAAAGGGGGGCAGAGAGGTTTAAAGGAGCCAATGGACAGTCACACTGGGGAGGGCACAGAAGTGCAACAAAGCTAGACAGTGGAGATGTAACAGATTGGAGACACTGGACGGGCGAAGGGGGAGTCTGGGGCTGGGGAGTCTGAAGGGGTGCTTTCAGCTGGAGAGGCGGGGAGGGACTCAGGGGGATCAGCGGGATTGGCTTTTAAGGTGTCTGGGGTTTCAGGTGCAGAGAGAGCGTCTAGTGTCTCTGAGGGCAGGGCCAGACTGGCAGCCGGAGGAGTTGTGGGTGGGTATGATGTTAGAGGGGTGCTGGGCGTGTCAGTGGGAGTGCTAAGTGCTGGGGGCGCTGGGGTATCTGACACCTGAGCAGCCGAATGTGCGTTTTCCACTGGCGAGGGAAGTGAGGTATCTGAACTCAGGGGGCTTGACAGAGTGTCATCAGCTGGCATAGCTGAGCTATCGGACACAATAAGGCTTTGGGCGCTAGCTTGTGGAGGCACTGCAGGGGTATTTGGCATGTTTGGCGATAAACACGGAGAGGGGATATTGGGCTGTGCACGGGCAGGCAGAGTGACTGGTGTATTAGATAGAGTAGGAGGGCTGTTTGGCAGTAGAGGGCTATTGGGCAGATCTGCCTGAAGGCTGATAGCCTCTGATTCTCCAGACTCTGCATCTCTCTGCTCTGAAATGGCAACAATGGCTTCCAGCACCTGTAGAAATATCAGTATATGTTACAACATACTAACTTACACACACTAACAGATAGAACTAACAGAACAAACTATCTACACACACACACACACACACACACACAAATACTGACCCACGACACACAACCACAACCATATCTGAGCACACATTAGCATCACAAACAGATCCACAGACTTACACATCTACACAAAAACACATACTGACAAGCACAGCATCAGTTTAATACTGAGAAGTACCAGTTTACCCAGAACCTCAAGTTTGAAATAACAGGCACTGGAGCGCTTTACAGCAACACTCCAACATCCTTAAGTACTGACCACAGTACAGTCCACACAGTACAGTGCACACACATCATATCCCTTACCAACAGGGCCTTTCACCAGAACAAGTACAATATAGAGATACAGACACCCCACACACACACACACACACACACACACACACACACACACACACACACACACACACACACACACACAGACACAGACACAGACACAGACACAGACACACACACACACACAGACACACACAGACACACACAGAGACAGACCTTGTGGAGACCCTCCATCACCATGTGTGGCATGTGCTCGTTCAGCATGGCAGGGGAGATGATGACTTCATCGAAGGCCTTGTTGTCGCCCCACAGGGCGGAGTACGTGGGATCTTCCTGTCCACAGCTGCCAACAGGAAGGGAGAGGAGAGGTCACTTTCTCCAAAATACCACACACATGCCAAAGGCATACATTTATCACCTAAACACCATCTACAGGGCTGCATAGACTAAAACAATGTAAAACACAAGGTTAGTCTCTCATTTTAAAAATGTATATACTGTATACATATACATGTGCTTGCTCGTGACAAAACCTTCTGTGTTAAAAGCCGTATCTGAGCAGATGATCAAGTTCGTTTGAGTTCATCATTTGTGAAAAAGCGTGCAGCAAATAAATAAATAAATAAATAAATCAATAAATAAATAAAACAAGAAAACCAGCTCAAGCAGATGCTGTAATCAGTAAAGCACCTATGTGACCAATTTAAGGTTATTCAACCCTCTGCTAGCCAAGTGGAGTTATTGCAATTATGGCAGAAGGGTTATTTTGTTCCACAGAAATTCCCCACCTACCATTTCCATTATCATTTATTCAGAAGTGCTTTGAGACTATAATGAGAAGAAGACACTGTGAATATAAACATTAGTGTTACTATCCTGCACATCAGTAGAACACGTTTTTGCTGCATGTTTTGAGCACCAATTCCACCACAGCACTCCAGTTTGTATACTGCAGCTCTGAATCTATCTGTCGTTCTCTCTTTCCCTTGCCGCCTCTCCTTCCTTTTATCTCACTTCCATGCAGTCTCTTTCATTCACTCGCCAGCACTTTCCCTTCCACTCCCTCGACAGGTCAGCGCGTGTGTTTCTCACCATGACTCCGGGGGGTGGTTGTGCACCACGTGGATGACCCGTCCCGGCGGGTAGAGGGGGGTGGAGGCAGACAGGGCGATGCTTAAGTCACTGGGGTGCAGCCAGAGGCGGGAGCTGGGCGGGGCCGGGCCCTGAGGCTGGGGGCCGTCCTCCTCCTCCGGGAACTCCGATTTGGGAATGCACTTGGTGCCGCCCGCAATGATTCTCCACTATGAAAACACGGCGGAAAACACAGACCCCACATTTACACATTCATAAACATACTTTACACACAGGTAGATGCTTATATGCCTTTACTGAGTTTATTTGACCCCAGTCATTTCTACATTTCATCATCTAAAGCAGTGGTTCTTAACCTGGGTTCGATCGAACCCCAGGGGTTCGTTGAGTCACTCTCAGGGGTTCGGCAGGGGTCAAGACACACACAGTATAGCCCGGTTCACACTAGCAATGTCGGGTCGTTTTTATATATACCTATGTTTTGAAGAAATCATATTTTATTTTTCCAATTACGAAGGGTTCGGTGAATGCACTGATGAAGCTCGCAGGGTTCAGTACCTCCAATAAGGTTAAGAACCACTGATCTAAAGGGTGAAAGAGATGAGAAAGAGAGATGCCGTGCCAGTGAGGAGGAGAGAGTCTGTGTGGCAGACATGAGAAAGGCTGAGTATCGGGTAGCTGAATTCACATGAGAGGAGGTCTGGAATGAGTTTAGATTACAGAATGTAATTAAGGATTAGGGCAATTACAGTTAGCGTTTAAGTAATTAAGATAGGGATGAGATAAAGGAATATATTCAGCCATCAACAGGATGAGAGGGTGTTAGTCAAGTCTGCCGCTCCGGTAGAGACACTGCCAATGCAGGCCAGCAATACTTTATCAGAAGAAGTCAATGTTACTGTGCTGTGTAGTCCTTCAATGACACATAAATAATAATAATACATCTTATGGTCATAGTCACAAGGCCTCTTACCACCTTGGCGCACAAACAACTACGGGAAAAGACACCTAACAGATTGACAAAAGTATACAGTTCAACTACTATGCACTCAGGTATAAGTTCAAATGAGGAGTCATTGATTTAATTTCATATTAGAATCAGTATATGTAGTGAAGGGGGAGAGAGTAGTCACCCCACCCGGACTTGAATCCGGGTCTACACGGTGCTAAACCTGCACACTGACCGCAACGCCAAAGAGCCAGGCTCGATGGTATGGCAGTCAGAGCACATACTCATGTGTAGTGACAGCACTCTGTCACAGTATAAAATCATGCATCATTCATTTCATCATAATATCAACTAATAAAAGATGGTTAACAGTGTTGATGCAATAATAATCACAGAAATAAACTAAGCCTCAACAACAAAAATGATCTGTGGGTGTAGTGTAAATAAAACAGAAAGCAGCGCCCCATTTGAGAAGAGTGAAGAGACGAGAGGAGAAGAGAGGAGAGGAGAATGAGGAGAGAAGAGTAGAGTAGAGGAGAGGAGAGGAGAGGAGTGGAGAGGAGAGGAGGAGAGAGGAGGAGAGGAGAGGAGAGGGAGGAAGAGAGGAGGGGAGGAGAGAGGAGAGGAGAGGAGAGGAGAGGAAAGGAGAGGAGAGTGAGGAGAGGAGGAGATAGGAGAGGAGAGGAGAGGAGGAGATAGGAGAGGAGAGGAGAGGAGAGAGAGAGTGTGAGAGAGGAGAGGAGAGAGAGTGAGAGAGGAGAGGAGAGGAGAGAGATGGAGAGAGGAGAGGAGGAGATAGGAGAGGAGAGGAGGAGAGTGAGGAGAGGAGAGGAGAGGAGAGGAAAGGAGGAGAGTGAGGAGAGGAGAGGAGAGGAGAGGAGGAGTGGAGAGGAGAGGAGGAGAGAGGAGGAGAGGAGAGGAGAGGAGGAGTGGAGAGGAGAGGAGGAGAGAGGAGGAGATAGGAGAGGAGAGGAGAGGAGAGGAAAGGAGGAGAGTGAGGAGAGGAGAGGAGAGGAGAGGAGAGGAGAGGATAGGAAAGGAGAGGAGAGTGAGGAGAGGAGGAGAGAGAGGAGAGGAGAGGAGGAGATAGGAGAGGAGAGGAGGAGAGTGATGAGAGGAGAGGAGAGGAGAGGAGTGGAGAGGAGAGGAGGAGAGAGGAGGAGAGGAGAGGAGAGGAGAGGGAGGAAGAGAGGAGGAGAGGAGTGGAGAGGAGAGGAGAGAGGAGAGAAGAGGAGAGGAAAGGAGAGGAGAGGAAAGGAGAGGAGAGGAAAGGAGAGGAGAGGAGAGGAGAGGAGAGGAGAGAGAGAGTGTGAGAGAGGAGAGGAGAGAGAGTGAGAGAGGAGAGGAGAGGAGAGGAGGAGATAGGAGAGGAGAGGAGGAGAGTGAGGAGAGTGAGGAGAGGAAAGGAGGAGAGTGAGGAGAGGAGAGGAGAGGAGAGGACAGGAGAGGAGAGGAGAGGAGAGGAGAGGAGAGGAGGAGATAGGAGAGG
>NC_045157.1:29659861-29749861 GCF_900700415.2 Clupea harengus
ACTCACTTTAAGGGACAGAGTTAGTATGGAACACGGGTGCTGACCATCTGACCCTCTTACTCACTTTAAGGGACAGAGTTAGTATGGAACACGGGTGCTGACCATCTGACCCTCTTACTCACTTTAAGGGACAGAGTTAGTATGGAACACGGGTGCTGACCATCTGACCCTCTTACTCACTTTAAGGGACAGAGTTAGTATGGAACACGGGTGCTGACCATCTGACCCTCTTACTCACTTTAAGGGACAGAGTTAGTATGGAACACGGGTGCTGACCATCTGACCGTCTTACTCACTTTAAGGGACAGAGTTAGTATGGAACATGGGTGCTGACCATCTGACCGTCTTACTCACTTTAAGGGACAGAGTTAGTATGGAACACGGGTGCTGACCATCTGACCCTCTTACTCACTTTAAGGGACAGAGTTAGTATGGAACACGGGTGCTGACCATCTGACCGTCTTACTCACTTTAAGGGACAGAGTTAGTATGGAACACGGGTGCTGACCATCTGACCGTCTTACTCACTTTAAGGGACAGAGTTCCTCGAATACTGATGACGACTTTCTTCTTCCCATGGTCGACTGCTACGAAAAATGGGGTCTCATACACCTGGGACAACACAATGACGCGCATTACACGACTGACTACCCGAATAAATCTGGTGTCATATTCATTTAAGTCTCATATCCATATTCACCAGTGGAGTAATGGACTCATTCTTTTTTTCCCCAACTGAGTGATTCATCAGAGTTATCAATCCAAAAAAACATGAGAACTTTTAGCAGTTGGGAAAAGGTTTCCAAGAGATCCAATTCCTCCATTGTATTTCAGCCACACGAGTAACACACTTCAACCCAGGCACTAGGTGGGGCTATGGGTGATCTCTGCTCTCCATAGCGGAGTGTCTGCAGCTCTGCTTTACTCCCCAGTCCCCACGCCTCTATCCAGGGTTCCCACTTACCGCATCATGGCAAGACATGTAGACGATCTGGACCTGCTTGAGGTCTTGGTCCAGAAAGTGGCGGCGGATAGCGAGGACATTACAGCCACAGCAGTTATCCTCCTCCACGGTCACGGCGTGGGTCATACGTGAGCTCGACCCTGATGTGCATCTGCCAGGGGAAGAAAAGACAGGAGAGAGAGAGAGAGAGTTAGCGAGAAAGAAGAGCGTGAGAGATAGAAACAGATATGAAGGAAGAACACAGGAAGTTAGAGATGTGGGAGGAGAAAACAAAGGATGTAATGCGACCCAATTTACTGCTAGATATTCCTCCTCAAATCCAACTGTGATGTGGGATAATAGCAGAATCTCCAGCTCTTAGTGCAGGCAGGAGTGTGGAGGTGTGATTAGCCGCGCGTGGAGAGCTTTTGTGAATCAGGGAGCCGGAGTGGCTAATTGAGTGTGGTGTGGTGTGGTGTGGTGTGGTGTGGTGTGGTGTGGTGCGGCGCGGAAGCGTGACTCACGAGCAGGAGCTGGCCAGCCTGCACAGCCCACAGGCAGGCTTCCTCAGCAGATACATGGGCCAGCCGTACGCCGCCAGAGCAAACAGCATGTAGTAGCACACCTCCTTATACATACTCATCTCAACCTGCACAGAGACAGAGAGAGGGGGCACGTTAATGCACACACACACGCGCGCACACACACACACGCACACGCACACACACACACACACACACACACACACACACACACACACGCACACACACACACACTCACCCACACACACACGCACACACACAAGCGTGCGCATACAAATCAATAGCTAGATAGGATAAATTGCTTTGACATTGTCAAAACATTTATACATATGCATAGGCATGCATGTCAACAGACAAATGCTCACACGCAGACACACACACACACACGCAGACACACACCATACTCACAGAGTTTTTAAGGTCCAGGTATTTTGTGTTGCGAGTTACAGGCATTCCGGATAAGAAGGCGATAATGTCGTTGTTTGCCTAAGGAGGAAAGATAACACCCATTATTGTATGAACGTTATGTACGCTGACATCCTGACAAGGTCACCCTTCTAGTCCCACATCCTCTCTCCCTCCTTCCCTCCCTCCCTTACTCACTCACTCCATCTCTCTCTCTGTCCTTCTTTCCTTCCATAAATGAATCAAACGGCTAATGGAAGGCACAACAATGATTCATCACTAGGAAACGAGCGTGTATATGAACAGGCCTAATTTCACACCTATGCATATGTGTCACTCTGCTCGCCCCAATCTGAAATCACTCGCTCACGGCTAATCTGCCATCACCCCCTCTCCCCCTCACCCTGTATGACCCCTCACCCCCTCACCCTGTATGACCCCTCACCCCCTCTCCCCCTCACCCTGCTTGACCCCTCACCCTGTATGACCCCTCACCCCCTCTCCCCCTCACCCTGTATGACCCCTCATCACCCCCTCTCCCCCTCACCCTGCTTGACCCCTCACCCCCTCTCCCTGTATGACCCCTCACCCCCTCTCTCCCTCTCCCCCTCACCCTGCTTGACCCCTCATCACCCCTCACCCTGTATGACCCCTCATCACCCCCTCACCCTGTATGACCCCTCATCACCCCCTCACCCTGCTTGACCCCTCACCCTGCTTGACCCCTCACCCCCTCTCCCCCTCACCCTGCTTGACCCCTCACCCCACCCCTCTCGTACCTCACCCCTCTCCCCCTCTCCCCCTCACCCCCTCTCGTACCTCACCCTGTATGACCCCTCACCCTGTATGACCCCTCACCCCCCCCCTCTCGTACCTGTATGACCCCTCACCCCACTCCTCTCCTACCTGGTCCAAGATGGACGAGCGCTTGGCCCTTTGCCGCTGTCTGAGGAGCACCAGGCCAGCAATGATGTCACTGGGCACGATGTCCAGGTCTCGGAAGAACTCGGCGAACAGGCTGGCCACCTCCGAGTAGGCGTCCTGTGCGGAGGAGAGGAGAGGAGAGGAGAGACCCGCCATTGGGTGGGGTGGAGGCATATGTGAGAAGGAATATGTGCTTTCATTTAGTGCTTGTGCTTTTTCTAGTACAGATACATAACAGAATCAGCTACAGAATGCAATCACATTCAAGTCTTGAACCAGCTACAGAATGCAAACACATTCAAGTCTTGAACCAGCTACAGAATGCAAACACATTCAAGTCTTGAACCAGCTACAGAATGGAAGCACATTCAAGTCTTGAACCAGCTACAGAATGTAAACACATTCAAGTCTTGAACCAGCTACAGAATGCAAACACATTCAAGTCTTGAACCAGCTACAGAATGCAAACACATTCAAGTCTTGAACCAGCTACAGAATGGAAGCACATTCAAGTCTTGAACCAGCTACAGAATGCAAACACATTCAAGTCTTGAACCAGCTACAGAATGCAAACACATTCAAGTCTTGAACCAGCTACAGAATGCAAACACATTCAAGTCTTGAACCAGCTACAGAATGCAAACACATTCAAGTCTTGAACCAGCTACAGAATGGAAGCACATTCAAGTATTGAAGCAGTGTCTAGTGAAAGACACACAACATACAAACAGAACTGAATTTTCTTAAAAATTCACAACCCAAAATGCAGAATTGAGGCCAACATGAGACTCAATTTATCTTGATAAAGGTGAAAATATACTGCTGACAAGTCCACTATCTTCTGCTCAGTGTGTATTGACAGCAGACTGTATGCTGGTATACTGGCATGGTAAACATATTTATGTGCATTCCTTTTGTGTTTGTGAGTGCATGTTGGTGACATACAGACTGGGTGTCCTGGGCTCTGGTGCAGCACATGATAAACTTGAGTCTCCTGCTCCAGCTGCTGGCCTGGCCCTCCTCCAGCCTATGTCTGAAGAACAGAGAGAGAGAGAGAGAGAGAGAGAGAGAGAGAGAGAGAGAGAGAGAGAGAGAGAGCACAGACACATTGCCACTTTAAACCAGATTGTCTCAGTGCACACGTGTCAATAGCCACAACCGCACTTCATACTGGATTAATCATTGCTGCCATAAAAAAAGAAAAAAAACTGTGAAGAAAGAACTCAACTGTGTCATTACACAACCCCACACAAGGCAGTAAATATGAATGGCTGAGGCGGCGTGAAGCGCAGGTACCTAAGTGTATATATGAATGGCTGAGGCGGCGTGAAGCGCAGGTACCTAAGTGTGTATGTGGATGGCTGAGGCGGCGTGAAGTGCAGGTACCTAAGTGTATATATGAATGGCTGAGGCGGCGTGAAGTGCAGGTACCTAAGTGTATATGTGGATGGCTGAGGCGGCGTGAAGTGCAGGTACCTAAGTGTATATGTGGATGGCTGAGGCGGCGTGAAGTGCAGGTACCTAAGTGTGTATGTGGTCAGGTTGCGCTGCCGGCGCCGGGTTGCTTTCAGTTTGACAAACGTGCGTCCCGTGGGATCAAAGGTACACATGAGGGTGAAGCACACGCTGAAGATCACCAGCCAGTTGCAGGCTACGATTCCTGGGGAGAGGAAAGACAGACACACACTGACATCTTAACCATCCGTGGAAATAACAAGCCCAGATGGGGGAAAGCTCCTTTTTCCCCCTCGTTAATCTGTTAAGTCGCTACAGTCTTAAAAAGATCACTGCCCTTAAACCAGACCTTGAGCAGAGAGGGACTGTGAAGAGAAAGTAGGCACGCCACTGTTGTTAATTCCTCTGGCTCACCTCTAGTTAGATCCCGTTTTATATTTACTGTCATGCTGCACAGCCCTCTGAGGTGTGCGGCCACCACACTGGCTCATTCTACCTGTTGTCTAATTCCTTCTCTTTAACATTCTCCTGCTGCCTCCTACTCTCTTTTCCTCCGTCCCAATGACACACTGGCTCTCTGGATGGCGTACCTAGGGTGAGATTCTTGGCGGTGACATCAGAGCAGGGTTGATAGTACTGCACCAGCCATGCGATGCCCACCACCGCATACACCAGCTCCACCAGCAGAATGGCTAGAGGGGGGAAACAGAGATCAGAGAGAGGGAAATCAAAATCACCTGAATATGTCTGTGTGTGTGTGT
This sequence comes from Clupea harengus, assembly GCF_900700415.2. Lineage (NCBI taxonomy): Eukaryota > Metazoa > Chordata > Actinopteri > Clupeiformes > Clupeidae > Clupea > Clupea harengus. The sequence goes on from NC_045157.1 coordinate 29,664,892, forward strand.
GTGTGTGTGTCTGTGTGTGTGTGTGTGTGTGTGTGTGTGTGTGTGTGTGTGTGTGTGTGTGTGGGTGTGTGTGTGTGTGTGTTTGTGTGTGTGTGTGTTTAATTTCCGTGCATGAGCATGCGTGTGTGTGTGTGTGTGTGTGTGTGTGTGTTTCATTTTTGTGCATGAGCGTGCATATGTATGTGTGTGTGTGTGTGTGTGTGTGTGTTTAATTTCCGTGCATGAGCATGCATGTGTGTGTGTGTGTGTGTGTGTGTGTGTATGTGTGTTTAATTTTTGTGCATGAGCGTGCATGTGTGTGTGTGTGTGTGTGTGTGTGTGTGTGTGTGTGTGTGTGTGTGTGTCTCTTACCCAGTCGTATGTAAAGCACGTACTGCACAGCATCGCGGGGCTGCGTGTAGAGGATGCTGCCCCTCATGCTCAGCCACATGATGGCGCTCTCGCAAATCAGGCAACTGACCAGGATGCCCAGGTAGCCACAGCCATGGTCCACCAGCGTGATGGAGCACGACTGGTCCGAGCCGTAGGGCAGGCCGAACAGCACCACCAGCAGGACCACCAGCCTGCTCACAGGGAACACAAAGAGAATCAGCGTGCAAAGCACTCAGAGCTTTCAGATGGGCCTAGGGCACCACACACACAGCATACAGCACTCTGTTTAAAAGTGAGCAGTGGGACGCAATGCTAACCGTGAGGGAGATTGGATATTCCAAATGAATGGATGTTAATTTGATAAGCCGTGTTCAAAACAAAAACACACAGCTGCGGGCGTTCGATGTAAAAATGATGATGCAAGACACGTGATGCTGGTGTGTACTGGCAGCACACAGTGAAAGGGGTGCTTACTGACTGGGCACATGTGCACACAACCCTTAGCCTATAGTCAGTCTGACTGGGCACATGTGCACACAACCCTTAGCCTATAGTCAGTCTGACTGGGCACATGTGCACACAACCCTTAGCCTATAGTCAGTCTGACTGGGCACATGTGCACACAACCCTTAGCCTATAGTCAGTCTGACTGGGCACAAATAGAACGAGTGATGCATGGAAACTTGAAGAGGAGAAAAGGAGAGAAAAGAGTGGGTGGTCTCTGCCTTCTAGTGCATAATGTGGCTTTGCAGCTGACAAAATGACAAAGAGACCACAAGTTCTTTTTATGCAGGCAACCCTGAAACACACACACACACACACACACACACACACTTACTCACCATATGGAGTGCAGTAGAAAGAGAAAGAGTGCAGGCAACACCAGGTCATCACTGCCTACTGACCAGCGGCGCCGAAACAACACCATGCCCGGCATCACTGCCCTGAAACACACAAAATACACACCATTGATTCACTGACGATTGTCACGGACACGCGCTATACAAAAGACACTCTCTGTTCAGGTCCACCCTCCACCACACATATATTCTTGTATTGTGTTTGCACAGAGTTCAAACTTCTAGAAATGTGCTAGTAATCCATTCAAGGGTACACACACACACACACACACACACACACACACACACACACACACACGCACACACACACACACGCACACACAAACACTTTGGCAGACAAAACCACATTGTTCCAAGCTCAGTTTTTGTCATGACTGGGCCTGGTTTACCATTGAACTGCTTGCCTAATCCAGCAGACTTCCTCAAATCAGACATCCAAGTCTGTCTCCCTCTGCCTCTGCCTCTGCCTCTGCCTCTGCCTCAGTCAACACAGCTTGTGTCCCTTCCCCTGCATATAAACCAGCCCAGACAGCAGGGAAAAACACTGCTTCTGCCCAGGACATTTTTACAACTCTTTCAGGCTTCTGCCCAGAAAGCTAAATAGGGGGAGTGACAGAAAGATATAGGGAGGGGGAGGGAGGAGCTGACGCTCAGGGGTCTGAGAGAAAGAGAGCGAAACGGAGGGGGACCGAGAGACACACAGACACTTGCTCAGTCAGTGGCTCGAGTCATTGAGGCTTTTGTGTGTGCGCGGCAGTATAATGCACATTTCTGAGACGTGAAAACTCAAGGGGGCCTTGTTCACTCCAAGCCTAATTTGTGGAGTAGTGCACAACATTTTCTGAAAGCAATGCTTATTTCTTGGTTGGTTCTTTCATACATTTTGTTCTCATTCCCGGGAACATTATAATGGAATAGGCTTCCGCGTTGATCATACATTTGTAACTGACAATCAAAAGTACAAAGTACAAACTAATAAATGATGGTAAATGTAGTGGCGTGTCCATCACCGTTCTACAAAGATTGAGATGTGATGGTCTTGACCTGACAGGCAAGAATATGGGCAGCGTTGGCCTGATAGCATGACGCTATACTGAGAGAGCGCCTGCAACACTTCCAATAAACCTACTTCCTGGCTCAACAAAAGCACACCAGCCGTTGGTTGATATTAAATAACAAGGATGTAAGCTATGACAACACAATAGCCTGAAGAGGAAGACTGTAAAAATGGGAAGACTGTCTGCCAAACCTGACATGGAGGAAACGGTAAACAAGGGCGTTACTGTGATGTTTGTCCTTTAAAGGCCTACCTGTTTCACATGGGAGAAATGTGGCACCCCTCTTCATATTGGAACGGCCAAATGTACTACTGACGCAGAAAATAAAGTTTTGCCCAAAGCTGTTTACATCCAGGAAGGCTTGTCAGAGTTGGCCGACTTAGAATGAGCCTGCTGCCAGCCACGCCATGGGATTTTAGTCACATTTTAAAACTTTCTTTGGTAAAAAAATGTACTTTGCATTTTTTGGCACATAGATGACAGTGAGATGCAAGTCATTATTGACTTTATTAACTATTGTGATCATCAACAGACAATCTGCCATTATAGGATCATATAAAGACTATACCAAAACATGCAAGATGGAGTCTAGCAACCAGCAGAAGTTAAACAGGTAGCCAAAACTACTAACCTATGCACAAGAATAAACAGCCCCTGTGTTCAGTCACACATTGAGGCAGACTCAACACTCTTTTATTGAGAATCAATAATGCTTTTCTCATTTTACCGTATGTCATCACGATCTACACCATCCAGTACATGATCATGGCCAAACATACAAAGAATAGAAACAATGATCACAAGCAAGCACATTTGAAAAAACAGAAGCCATACAATGATTTGACTTCTGCTTCCAATCCACATTCCACTTACTACACAAGGTAAATCAACATGAACACAGGTTTTGGGGACAAAGGGGCAATTTCCTTCTCTTTTACTTTTTCTTTTTGGCAGACATTATTGAAAGGGAAGCATCAGGGAAGGCATTGGTTTGTTGAAAGCATCATCAGAAGAAAAAAAAAAACATCACAAACACATTGGCCACAGATGGATTATTAACGGTTTGACAATTTGCCAGCAGTGCCCATATGCATGTGTGTACTTTCTGCTGAACACAAAGACAAACACCGTAGGGTCTGAGCAAGGAGGCAACAGACCCAGAATAATGGCAGCTACAGTCGAATGACGCATGAGCCACAGGGGCAGTTTCACTCTGTGCGCAAGGACTTCGAGGAGAACAGACAGACAGACTGACAGATGGATAAATACAAGAAGAAAAAAAAAAGATGTCAAATAAGAAGCTGCAAGCTGTGTGTTAAACGCAGATCGCTCAAAACACAACGGAAAAAAAAACATAAATCAAAAATCACAAGCATGAATACATACCAGTGTTGTTCCAGGGCTTCTGAAACAACACCTCATTATAGAAGACACATGGACACCAAAGAAAAGCTGGGAGTGCTAGGATAAAGAGGGGGTACAGAAAGACATAGAGAGAGAGAGAGAGAGAGAGAGAGAGAGAGAGTCTGTCTTCACAGCATCCACAGCCATGGGCGTGGGTGTTTGTCAAGCGAGGGAGAGAAGAACATGGGAAGGGGAAATGCAGTAGATAGCGTGTGAGTGACGGACAGGGTGTGTGCATGTGGGTGTGTGAGTTTGTGTTTGTGCATATGCCTATCTCTGTTTGTGTGACTTTGTGCTTCGTGGCTGTCTGTGTGTGTGTGTGTGTGTGTGTGTGTGTGTGTGTGTGTGAAAGGGAAAGAAATAAAGACAACCGTCAACAATCCCAGTGACAGACAAGAGTAGAGGATTGTGATGATGAGGATGGTGCAGCAGAGACGTGATGACGACACAGACCACCAGCCCTTAGCGGGGACATAGAGCTTCATTAGTATCAGCCCTTAGCGGAGACATAGAGCTTCATTAGTAGGAGACCAGACCACCAGCCCTTAGCGGAGACATAGAGCTTCATTAGTAGGAGACCAGACCACCAGCCCTTAGCGGGGACATAGAGCTTCATTAGTATCAGCCCTTAGTGGAGACATAGAGCTTAATTAGTAGGAGACCAGAGCATCAGTCCTTAGCGGAGACATAGAGCTTCATTAGTAGGAGACCAGAGCATCAGACCTTAGCGGAGACAGAGAGCTTCATTAGTAGGAGACCAGACCATCAGCCCTTAGCGGGGACATAGAGCTTCATTAGTATCAGCCCTTAGCGGAGACATGGAGCTTCATTAGTCCCTGGAGTGGGAGACCTGGGGTTTGGCACCAACCATTACGGGAGGTCTACTATGGGTTGCCATGGCTGCAAGTTCCAGTCCACGGAAAAACATGACGACACCATCTTTAAAAATGTCCCAGTGGCTTTGTGCTATGAGGCATTGCATAATATATGTACATGTACAAATATTGTAAATACAAACAAAACAAAACATATAGTAGAACTGTCAATAGGTGGGTGAAACCGCTTGACTTGACTGCAGCAAGGGGGAAGGGTATTCTAACTGATCATTTTGAGGTTTTTAGATTTTCTATTTTTCTATGTTCTCATCAACAGATTTTTCATTTTTGTAATGTTCTGTGCGGTGCTCTTAACCAAGGCTACATTTTCAATTTAGAATAAATCAAAAATGGGACATTGGTGTTGTTCAAGACAAAACTTACTGAATATGGGCCCTAAAAAGTAGCTTCCCTCTGAAATTAGATTAGATTTAGATGCCACAGATTGTTACTGGAGTGTTGGAGTTGAAAATGAAGCCCAAATTCCAAATACTAAACACAAAGCTTTAGAGGTGGCCCTAGTCTTCTCTGTGGATCTGACCCCGTTGCCCTTCCCATTCAGAGCAACCAGAGTCTGTTAGTTGGCTGAGGCGCTCTGTTGGTTCTCCAACTAACGGTTGCCTGAGACATTTCCGTTAGTGACATCACTACCCAGACCATACCTATTCTGCTTCACTGGTTAGGCACCAACAGATAAGGAAAAGTCTATCATATGGATCATTTGGTTTGGTTTACTTTTATTGCGTCTCTGTCAGACCAATAGGCAAGCCATTTCAACAATGATTATGATATCTTCTGCAAAGCGTTCATGAACAGCAGCAATAAAAGTGAGAGACTTCCTGTGAAAGGGATTTATCATCGAAACTAACCTGATTTGTTGTATAAGTGGTACTGATGGAAGAATGAATAGAATGGATGTCTAAAGTTGTTAGATGCTATATGCACTGACACAAAAGGCATGTTCTTGTGCCCCCTGAATATAAACTTCACCATTGATATATTGACTCTGAATAGATGGAGCAATGATCTTTTAGTGCCTCAGAAACACCTCCCTACCGCTCTCCAATCTCCCATTTAGGGAAAACTTAGCCCAATAACTTTCCAGTAAAGGAGGTGTACTGAGTAATGCCCCAACAATTTAGAGTCATGTTCAATATAAAAACACTTGTAAGCCCCATGTTGTTTTAACATGTTTTTTACACAGAACTTGACCCTTACAGAGATGTATTCATATCTCTGCTATGATTGTACAGTGGGTTGATTTGGGTTGGATGAAAACAAAATTGTGGGATGAATATTAAATCAGATTTTGTTACTTGGGTGTGGAGCAAGGCATGGCATGTTTGTTTCATGAATCTTAAAAAGTTATATATTCAGTTGTATAATATATATATATATATATATATTTCACCAAGAGTTTGTCAAGAGTTTCAGGGACATGTGAGAGGCGGTAGCCAATCAGCTGAATGGTTTCTGGGACAGACTGAAAGCACATATATACTAAGTACAAAAGCCAGGGACAAACACTAGTCTCCTTAAGGACATTCCACATCCCATCCATTACACCACCAGCAGCTCCTCTTGAAACATGTCACCTTGCCACGCAAAGGATTCTGGGAGGCCACTAATCACCGACAGCAGAGCGGGACTGAGCAGTGGCCTGGAGCAGAAGAGGACGCAAGGAAGCCAGGACACAATGCCACAGAACCAGTTTGAAAGAGAGAATCTATGAGGCGACGCTGACGCTTTCATCGCATTCCAGACTCGTGGTGCACACTATTTCTGTCATCTCTATTCCATAGACTTGCCCCCTGAACGCTAACCAGTCAGGTTAGACTAGAGTAGAACAGTTGAAGATGTGTGGGGGTTGGTGGTCAGTACGCATTTTGCTTTTGTAGGTGAGGGTGGAAAAATGTGTCTGTGTCTGTGTCTGTGTGTGCATGCGTGTGTGTGTGTGTGTGTGTGTCTTTATTTGTGAGTCTGGGCATGAAAGAGATTAAAAGGAAGAGACAGTGAGCAGAGCTATAAGACAGAGAGATGGGAACCAAGCAGGACAGAAAGATAGAGAGAGAGAGAGAGAGAGAGACACACACAGAGGTGCTTCTGGGCAAAGGGTGTGCACAAGCGATGGTGAACATGCGTGTTGAACAAGGTGAGACAGGCCCAAATTAGAACAGCTGAATGACACCTGATGTATGGAATGTGTCTGACTGGTTCCGGCACGCACTGCACATACAGAGCTAGTGCTCTGTGAATTGACATGACTTGACTTCTAAGACACTCCTGGAAGCTTGGTGAGCTGACATGGCTCTTGAGAGCTGCGTTCCCTGTTAGTCATCCAAAATATCCTGCTAAGGGGCATTTCTCCAACTCTTATCTCAACACTTTCCCCGCCTTTGGCTTATGACTAGGGAGATGCAATCAAGCTCTGGAGGACCACAGGTTTCACAAATCCCAGTTGATTCCATGCGGAGGCCCTGGCTGGTATTCCAGCAAAGTAGCAGTTTCTGCTTGGACAACTCACAGTAATCCCTATAGGTTTACAGATTTTCCCAAATCCCACACTTAGGAATCCTATTATTACTGTACCACAGGAATGGCACCAATCTAAATGTGCCCGTCTCCACCAAACACAGGGTTGCCTTTGCCAAGCTGTGTGTGCCACAGCCGAAACTGTGCTGCTCTGCACCTTCTACAACTACTATGGAACTAACTAATGGAACACTCATAACACCCATACTATGTATTCTGATGCAGGGGTAATGTCATTTAAAGGCCACTAAGCAGCCCATTAATGCTACTGTGTTAGCCCAGGTTTGGATGTAAATGAGTTTTGACTGTGTGTATGTCTTTAAAATACAGTGAGGTGAGCTGCGTTGGCACCCAGTGTTGAAGAAAGACTTAAGTCATTCGACATCACTGCAGCTTTTCATTGCAGCAGCCTGATGTGTATCTGGGTCACAGTAGTAATGTTCTAAATATGTTAAGTCAAAAAGCAACCTCTCCTTCTGTCCTCTCACTTCTTCGATTCGCAGTTGCTTTCCTGCTCTCCTTCTCCCTTTCCTCTCTCTCCCTCTCTCTCTCTCTCTCTCTCTCTCTCTCTCTCTCTCCCGCTCTCCAAATCTCCTTCATCTTTTAAAACACCTTAAACACAAACAAATGACCACTTGAAGCCAGCAACCACCTAACCACAAAGCTATGCAAACAAAGGGTGTAGCTGAAAATACACACTCCTCTGAAAGGAACACTATTTGGGCTAGTGTTGTGTTATCACCTAACAGCTGCACTACAGGAGTCCATCTGAATCAACAATCCAATGGAAAAACACACTAAAAAAAACAGAAAACATTACAGGGAAATAGAAGAGTATGGCATTACTCAACACTTTGTAGGATGAGGAATCATTTCCACACCTCAGACACAAACTGATTTTGAGATGCAATAAAGTAAGATGATCAGAAGTTGTTCAGCTAACCGCTCCCGATGTGCAGGTTGACGCCTTGCATAGTAGCCTCCGCCATCATGTGTGAATGGGTAAATGTGTGTAGCATTAACCTGTAGAGCGATTTGAGCGCTCTAATGAGGGGAAAATCACTATATAAATGCAGAGTTACTCATTTGCAATGCTCAAATGAAGTCACTGTGAAGACAGACAGACAGACAGATAGATAGATAGATAAATAGACACACACACACACACACACACACACACACACACACACACACACACACACACACACACACACACACTATTTCTGGTCTTTGATCATCTGACACCTTTTGATCTTACATTAGCATCAAGCGTTTCATGAAATGCTGTTTAATTAAGGGCCAGTCTTTGGGGACCTGCTTGTGCAACTTTCGACGGACCCAAACTGGCATTTACTGCATGATGTCCCAGCCAACTCTGAGGGGAAATCCCAAAGGAGTAGGATCATGTGAGAGAGTGAGTGAGTGAGTGAGTGAGTGCGTGTGCATGGGTGTGGGTGTGTCTGTATATTATGGGCACGTGAGTGTTGGTTTGACTGTCGTTGTTTTAGAGTTCCATTTTTGAAACACAAAGTCCACGTGTGTAATTACATCATGATGAATTTGGAAAAAAATATGCTTCTTGCCTTCAGTACCACATGTAAGGAAGATTTAAAGGGAAAAAACAGTGCCAAAAGATCACCACAATACACACGGTCTCATGCAATCACATGAGCATGCATGCCAAGCGTACACATGGACGCACACACACACACACACACACACACACACACACACACACACACACACACACACACACACACACACTTCATCTCTTTGAGTGCATCTAGGAGGTGAAAAGGACTGTGTGGGTGGGAGTGGGAGTGAAAGACAGAGCGAGAGAGGAAGAGATCAAGAAACAGAGAGAGAGCAGGAGAAAAAGATGGAGGGGAGAAAGAGAGAAAGAAAGAGAGAGAGAGAGAGAGAGAGAGAGAAAGAGAGGCAGAGGGAGTGTGGGAGTAAGTGGCACACAGCCTTCAGTATAAAAAAGGAGGAGGGAGGACTTGAGCCAAAACCTGAATCTGGATGCGCTAGATAAAGATGGATGGGGGAGAAGAGGGAGAGAAAGAGAAAGAAAGAGGGAAAGAGAGAGAGAGAGAGAAAGCAGGTTTCTCATCAACAGCTTATGCTCGCTCACAGGCACTAACATGCAGTGCACTGCAGCTGGCTTCCTAGCGTATGAATAGTGAATGAGAGCGGAGGTGTGGGGGAGAGGGAGAGGGAGAGGGAGAGGGGAGATGGAGACAAACAAAACAGACACAAGCAGGAGTACCTGGGGCAACGCATACAGAGCACACCATGAGGAGGACAGCACTGGAGGGCCACAAGGACCAAGAAGAATAGAGTCAATCAGGACGGACATCATGGTGACAGTGAAAAGAGACAAGGATTCCCACTACAGCACTAATGAAACACACCAGATGCAGGGAGGGGCATGACACATTGTCCACTGGGGGGGAAGTCTGGGTGAAAAGTTGAAGTCCTCTTCAGGTCTGTAACAATTCCATGTTCGTTCAACACTGTAAGCCATCAGATTGAGAGCAAATGATGCGTCGCTCGGCCGATACGACTCCTGATAGCCAAACCAGAAACATCAACGTTCCGCAAAGAAAGTGTAAAAAGCAGAAGCAGAAGTTTGCCAAATGATAAATACGGCATCACCAAAGCTACTATTTAAGGAACTCTGAACCTTTATACGGAAATCATTAGTTATTTACATTCTTCCACTGGAGAAAACGGCTCTGGTTTTGGTTGGGTAGAGACAAGATTAGACAACATAAACTGGGACATTGACCTCAAACAGTTAGCGAGGGAGAGCAGCAGGATATTGCTCAGGCACACATGAGCACAGTAGGGCTTGAGGGGGGTAAAGAGAGAGGAGACAGGTTCATGCTGTGACACCACTCATCATTCTCCTCCCTGCACTGAACGCTGCTCATCATTATGGAGGCCCAAACTCACCACCACTCAGTGGGCAAACAGACAGTATAGTCAATGAACAAAGCCGCAGTCGGTACACAGCAGAGCCACCATCCTCCTACCTCTGCCTTTTCCAAACCCCAAAACCAAACTGACTACTTCAAATAGCTTACTTCAAACAACATCTCCATGCATCCTCACGGTGATGGGGAACGTGACTACTCTAAGGAAGATGGGCTAATAACCTCTACCCTGCAAGATTGATTCACATGATGACAGAGGTTTCTTTTTTAAACTCGTTGTTGTGTATTCAGTGCGTATAACATTTCCAAAAGGAAAGAAATGCAAAAAAAAAAATGAAAGTGAGGTTTCACACCTGTACATATTCAACTCCCACCTAAAGTATCACTCTTTGTCTAAGGAAGGGTGACATGCCTCTGGTCTTCGGTCAGCCAAAGAGGACGCATGGAACTCCTCTGCTAGTCACCCTGCACTGGCTCCCTGTAGCTGCGAGAATTCAATTCAAGTCCCTCACTCTCGCCTATAGGACAGCCACTGGATCGGCACTAGCCTATTTAAATGCCATAATTCAGCGCTATTCACCCTCTCGACCACTTCACTCCTCTGATGAGCGTGTGTCGTCTTTGCCTTCTCTCTGCAACAAGAGATTGCAGTCAAGATTGTTTTTGTTTGTGGTACCTCTGAGGTGGAATGCTCTACCTAGAGCTGTCCGTTCCAGTGACAGCCTTGGTACATTTAAAAACACACCTTTTTAAACACCATCAGTCTAATTCGTTTTTTGTTTGAGGTATACTTTATAAAATTATTATTATTATCATTATTATTATCATTATTACTATTATTGACATCATTATTCATTGATTGTTTTAAATTGATACTTTGTTTGTCTTAACCATAACCATCGGCGCATTACACCCTAAAGGGAAAAGTCATAAATAATTGACTCACTACTGATTAGATATAACAATGGTGGAACTGGCCATCTCAGTTACTGATGCCAAAATAGAGACTCTAAACGCCCATAGATTGACAGGTTTAATAAGCTTGGACCTAAATCATTGCTTACACAATAGTCTTGTGACTATAAACAGACATGAAAGTTTGAAAAAAAAAAGGGAACAAGAACTGCTTTGTAAAGTTTCATTTATTTCACTCTCAGAGGTTTTATCTGGTTAAATTCAAATAATAAATCTAGGATTGTTTGGTTGTTTTGATCCAATATAGCCATTTATTTCACTTGGTTGCATTGTTTGTCATGGTGGTTTAGAAAGATCCACAAAACAAAATGAATATGAGAGAACAGCCCAGAGCCACTCCCCACATGATTCCTCAAGACTAAGTACTCCAGCACTCAGTTCAGCCGAGTGTTGCTATTGCAATGAGCTGGGTCACATATTCCTGGTTTGGACATCAGATAATTAACAGCTTCTAAAAAAGGTCTTATAGAGAACTTTCCTCGGTCACAGTATTCAGCTCAGCATTTCTTGTTGCTTAAGACTGGATGATAGAATTGGGCTTAAAGAAATTCTGTTTCTCTAATGTTTTCACCATTTCTAGATCCTTTAAAATGTATATACTGTATGCCTTTACCAACTTCTACAACAAACAGTGGACACTCTTGGACAGGTTACCTGCTTTCTCTAAACTCCAAAGACACGAGACTATAAAAATGTCCTCATCACTCACCTTCACACAGAAACAAATGCAGATGACCTACGAGAAAGGAAAAAGCTCCCATCTTCTCTCTTCACCAGCTTGACTCCATGGAAACCCCATTTAAAGGGGGGAGGGCTTAACAAGCCTGGTGCTGCCAGAAAATACCTTAGTTCACTGGACACTCTCAAACGAGAAGAGCTTTGTCAATCTTTGGAGAGTGGTTTACATGATAATTTCCACTCTACTGCAATATGGCTCTGACCAAAAAAGGTAGCAGAGATACCCCAACTGGGTCTGTTTTATCTCAGGTAAATGTGGAAATGTCTCAAGAATATGGAAAACTGAACAGAATGATGTATGGGCTTTTTCACAAGAGCAGAAATCTGATCTCCCTACACGGCTTGGTAAGTTTGATTTACCAACTGGTATTTACTAACTGATATATCTGCCAAGTTCAGTTCTCACTCTGAGAAGTACAAGCTGACCCAATCTATTTCAATATTAAAAAAAAAAAAAAAAAAAAATACTCTTTCAACTCCTCCAACCGGATAGTTATTGGGCTTTCCTTGTGGAATGTGGCTATTAAGCATGCTGAAATATTTACATCTAGCCCTTTGGCAAAGAAATCCATAACCATATAGACTGTTACTGCACATCATAGTCCACTACTACAAGTTTGGTTCTTTTTGGCTCCGATGCTCTCTACTACCATACTTGATAAATATCACTACACGTTCACTACACAAGCTCAATCACAAAAAGCCCACCGTTACATACTTTCTATATAACTTTCATACATACATACAGATAGTGACATATATTAGCATCATTTACAGCATAGGATGCTTGTAATAGTTTTTGCCATCTCTGATTCTTTGATCTAGTTGTGCCAGCTTTGCTATTCTTCCAAAAGCATTTTTTTCCCGTTGCCATTCTTCGTGTTTCATATTAGTCTGAGCCCAGAGACTTGATGGTCTTCAATAAAGCTCATGTGCTGATACATGTCACCATCTCTAATAAATAAATAAATGTATTAATGAAAATGTGAGTGTGTACAACTGGTCTGCTTGTGCATGTAAGTGAAGCAGATACTAATATTGTGACCTCAAACACATCATTAACAATTAAAGGTCATCCTTACATTTTGTGTTAAATTCAGAGTAGCCTCAAGCTTTATATCCTCATTACAACAACTTCCTTAAACTCTTGTCTATCTATCCTACAGATATCAATATTGAAACATTAACGGACAGATAATGCATTCTTGTAAATGGGTTTTAAAAGGCCAATTAGGCTCCATTAGCCTGCCTCCTATGTACACAGCCAAACAAACACTTATGAGATGTGGCAAATCAGGAGTACATCTCAGCTTTCAAAAACACTGACTTTCAGAAACACTGCCACATCTGTGAGATCTGTGGTTCAGTGTGTAAATGGCTGATGTCCATACCCTTCTCGGCTCTCTCTTTCCCTCTTCAAGCAAAAGTGGAAATCCAATCCCTCTATTAAGTATGGACATCACGGAGGTAAGTGATAAGTGTCCACCACACTCCCCACTGCAGGCAGCAACTGTAGAGATCCATTCCCTCACTTCACACACACACACACGGTACCTCGGATCCAGAGGATGAGCCACATGAACGAAGACGCGGATGCAGACATCTTGGACGACCCTTTGCTTGTTTAAATTAAGCTGTAAGAAATACAGGCTACTAGATGGCAGAGGAAGGGCGTTGGCATTGTCGTGCGTACAGTATGTGAGCCTCTGTAAAGCAGATAGCTTGACAGAACAACTTCACAGCTATGTTCCTGGACGGCGGGCAAAGGCCACTACGAATTGTAACACATAAAATGTGCCTTTGTTCTCTGCATGAGCATAGCGTAAGCACTGCTGCGTTCCTATAGCATATCCTTAAAAATATATTAGGTAAGCTACAATGTCATTTCTGTCACGTTCTGGAATTCTATTCTCTCATAATAAGAGGAAGGTGCAGATATGCAAGACACACAAACACCTGTGGTGAGATGTCCACTCTGCATTTACGCAAATTCATTAGGCTATTACACAGATGTTTTGATTATGTGACCTGTGCCCGCTACTACTGAAAGACTTCATCATCGTTCATTCACTCAAATGACAAGGGCCTGTGTACTCGGTCAATTGGCAGCGCCCCCCACCCCCAAAGAGGCAGCTTGCTCGCTTACCTGTATTATGACGGTGTCCTCCCGAGACCCACTGATACGGTTCTGTTCGCTCTCCCATCCTCCGCCTATCCACCCAGTTCACTCCCCGAGCCGACCAGGAGCAAGGCGCTGCTGCCGGTGTCGTAGCGAAAGGAGTGCTTCTTCAATGAAAGACTGACCAACACGTACCCCAATACACGCAGTTCCCTAACTGGCGGGTTGACACTCAGGAATTCAGGTCAGGCGATTCCACGAAGCGACGAGGCTCTGTCATTTTGATACGTTCCAGTGGACACAGTCAGCTCCTAAGATTTGGTAGTCACACATTCTTTTCATGCTTCAATGCGTCGTTGATACTAGATCGTGCTTGTTTTTTTCATGCCAATAGGCAATGGGTAGCGAGTTTGCCAAATCATTCACTCCATAGGCAACGAAGTCGATTCCTGACAGGTACTAACATCTTGCAAACACGTCGCATAGACGTCAGTTTCAAATTATGTATTACATTACCCTAATGTGTTACCATCAACGTATTCACTAACCGGGTAACTCCCGAAGCTCTACCAGGTAGCCTGTGTAGCCAGCGGTATATCCGGAGAAATTGGTTGCCGTATAGACTACCGCTCCTTTACACATTTTTATAGGAAAAGAAACATAGAGGGTATTCTCGTTCCCACCTCCGGCAGCAGGAATAGCTCCCGACAAATGGTTGCGCAAATCGCGTAGTTCACGTCATCCTTTGGTTTACCACAACTCCCGTTAGACGGTTTGACCTGCGATGTTTGCGTACGTTTTTGCGCTTCCTCTCCATCTGGGAAAACCACAGCCAGGCGGCTGGATTGCGCGCGACAGGCTTTGTGAATAGCGGGGTGTCTCCGAAAGAGAGGATTGGGCGTGGGGCTGCGTCATTTCCTGAGGTTCATATACTTTAATTAGAAGGGTGTGCCTCAGCGGTGCCCTGCAGGCCCTAATAATAAATTACAAAAATGCGAAATAAACATTTATTTCCCCCCCAAAAGTTCTGTTTTTGTTTATTACACCAGGGAGCACACAACATCAATACAAATTATGTCCATGCCTAGCCTAAACATTGTTTTTATATCTTAATGGGAAGTACAGTATATTCAGTCCAAGTGGTATTTGCATTGATAGTAAAATATATACTCAAAGATAGCTATCATAACTGATGGAGCTCCAAGAATCCTGTGCCATTAGTCATCTGGATACAGATTGGATGTGATAGCCTACACCTATTTATGGCTGAATACAGAGAGTTATGTTCACCATAAGAGACAGATAATTGAACGACCAAATATTGTGCTGATCCAGAAGCTTGTTCAACCTGTATGCAACTAAGCTCATGAGAAGCACGCTCCTATCCTCCTCCTTTCAGAGACAAAAGAGCTTTTGAGTATAAATTATTATGACCTGATAACATTACCTTATCTGAAGGCATTATCTTTAATATGTGTTGTATTTCCTTACTGGACATGTTAATATGTGATGACAGACCTGTTCCATGCAAAAAAAAAGTTGATTAACCAATTTTTTCATCAATTATTTTTTTTTATAGTTTTCTAATAGCATAGGACTCATGCCTTCTCTCGTGGTTCAGAATGAACTGACATTGGAATTGATTTCCCTGTTGTACACTCTGTTTAATGAAGCTATCTGAACATTTTTAGAAACATAATGGTTAGTAAGTAAGGGTTTCACACCATTCTAACAAATACAGAAATACAGACACATGTGTCTGCAGGTCTAACTAAAGTACTCTTCCATGTTTTTCTTAATATGATTTTTACCATGGCATTATTTAAATTCCAATTGAAGTATATCATACATTTATTTTGTCCGAGCTGCTATGTTCTTATTGAATGTGCATGCAGCCAGCTGTCACTGCATACACACTGCTCTAACAGATGTTAACCCTAGGGTGTGACTGGTCAGGGAAAAGGCGAGTTGTAGAATTACAGCATCACACTCATTAAAGACAGTTCACTTGTGGTAGATTACTTCTTTAAGGATTATGTGATTTTGCATTTTTGCTTGCTTCCTAACAGTTATGCTATTATTGACATATATGTATCACTCTGCCCATGTTTACTTCACATTAAGGCAAGCGGTTTGAAAATGATGTTCCCTAGAAAACTGAAATGCTAGATCTTCAAATCTAATTTTGGGAAATTGGGTGCAAGTGGATTACCTGATTGCTCAGATTTAATACAGAAAATACCAGCTCTACCCTTACTGCAACCCCCTCCATTTGCAGAGAAAATGGTACATCCCGACTCTCTTACCCCCTCCCTCTTCCTCACTCTCCCTCACCAGTGTCCTCCATCACTCTATTCTTCCCCATTCTGTCTCCTTGAGAATCAGACTAGGCCCTTTCCCACTGAGAACTGGAATTGCTGTCTGTGGATTTCTGCACTCCTTGCCCTCGCCAAAGCAGAAGAAAAAGGAGCGACAAGAAGAGAACAGAAGGTATGTCACAGGCATTGCTGCTTCTATTTTGATGTTATTTTGAGTTGGGGACGGGGATTATGATGCAGAGCGGTGGTATGGCCTGTGCAGCCTCCCCTTTAAATGCGTAACACATGCATCCTTATTGGGACACCATGATGCATCTTTTCATTTTTCCCTCTTCCTTATTATTGTGCCTCTGTTTCACCTCTGTTCCTCCCTTTCCCTTTGTTTTTGACAATTCTCTCTTATTTGCCTCTATTCTGTCCCTCTCCCTGCTCCCCATTAATGGAGCATATGACTCATGGCATTTTGCAGAGAAAACCATGCAGGGATGTAGAGAATATCTGTCTTTCTTGCTAACACAGTGTGAGTCCTGACCTCTGAAACTCATGCCATGGTTTTTACAAGCGCTAGGATAAGAAAATGTCCTGTCCAGAAACGAATGACTCCTCTCTAACTCTGACAGTGGACTCTTTGTAATGGTGGCACTGTGAGCTGCTATCTTAGAGAGCACGACCAGAGAGGAACACTCTGTCACACATACACTTTCCCATGGAGAATTTCCACCGGATATGGGATTATAAAACCAGTGACTTTGGCAATCAGCCTAAACTCAACAGAAGTCAAACATATGACTAAAACTACATGTGAGTGAACACTCCAGAAAATGTAATCTCCATTTCAAGGTCAAATGTGCAGTTCTTCATTTAATGTATTAACATGTTCTGCAGAGAATGAAAGGCTAAGGCCTCTCATGCATGAACTGATGTGTTTTGAAAACAGGAGAATAGCAAACATCAAATGACCTAAATCTCCCTCTCGTCTCTCTCTCTCTCTCTCTCTCTCTCTCTCTCTCTCTCCCTGTCTGTCTATCTGTCTGTCTCTCTCTCTCCCTCCCTTTCTGTCTGTCTCTAGCCACACCTATTTGGAGACAGACATTAGGTCCTGACTCAGTCACTCCAGCTTTAACAGTCCCATGGAAGCCAAAGCTAAGAGTGGGGCCCTGAAGCCCAGCGTCAAGGTAGAGAAGAAGGAGCCTGCAGCCCCAAGCAAGCCTGATGCCGCCCCACCTGCTGCCCCTGCTGAGCCAGCGCCCCCTGCAGAGCCAGAGAACACAGCAGAGGAGACGGCGACTGACCAGCCAGAGGGGACGGAGGGAGCTGAGGCAGCAGATACTTGTGCCGACACCTTAGAGAACCTGAAGCCCTTCCTCATTGGTGGAGCCATCATCGCTCTCGGGGCCATCCTGGTTGGGGTAATATTATTGGCCAAGAAGAATTAACCAGCAGGTTGAGGGGTGAACGGCTATCTTACTGATGGGTTCATAGACTATCATAGAGTTGGTGTTTATATTAGGGGAATGGGGAGTCACTGCACTTCTTAATTTCAGTACAGTTCTGATTTTATTCTTAGCAATGAAATAAAAAAGTATAACCTTACAGAGGATCCATTTGGACATCAAGTAATTCCATTATGTTTTATTAATAATCAGTTCACAGAAATAGACACCTTCAGTCACCCAATATGCACAACCTGCATAAACATGCATGTGGTGACATACATCCACCCATTCACACCACACTATATCAGAAACAAGCTTGAGGAGTGATCCACTACTGGCCAAAGTTGAACGCTCAATTTTTTATTTCAAAGAAAACCCATTTATAACTTGGAAAAGTAAAGTTCACAATGTAATGTCTATTTATAATCTATTGGCTACTTGGCTGCAATGTTATTCCATTGTTCAATTATTCATAACCTGTCCACAAACACATCTAGGATACAGCTGAATTCAAAGTCATAACTCCTCTGATACAGATGCTACTTACAGCCATTACATTCATATATTCCACTGGTGTCCTGAGTCAAATTTACTGAGGTTGACATAGCCAAATTATGGAAAGGTTTTACATAACCCAACTCAAGTCTTCAATATAAAGCATTAATCAATCAGCCTAACATGTTGATTGGGATTTAATACACACCACCTGAGTGCTACAAATTAATTCTAATTTGGCTGTGAAATCATGATACATATCTTAATGTGTGACTCATCACTACTGAACCACTAAAAAGTTCAAGTCCACACAATCCTCTGGGCGTCATATCAGTTAGAAGTGTACGGATGTGTGCACAGAGGCAAGGCTGTGGAATCCAAAACGTCCCTGTTAGCAAGAATCAGATGTTTCCAGAGTGAGTGTTATTTCAAATGTGAAAGAAATGTGGTTAATAATATATATTTATTTTTATCAAATAGCTGTGCCAAGTTACTTTTTGTGGGACGTAAATTATGGAATTCAAAGGCAAGATTGAATATTTAATTTCAAGTTACCCCAATGCTAAAGAGGCCTTGTATATATTTTATATTTTATTTATATTTGTTGATAGCATATATATCTTAAATAATAATAATATAATTGTCAGATTTTATTGGCAGTATATTGAGATGAACACCTGAGATATAGTTAAATTAATGGGAAGAACCATACTGAAGGAAGGACATTGATTTTCACATTTACAGTTTCAACTTGGTTTGATTTCACATGCTTTCTATATAAGAGTGTGCATTGTATTTTCTTGTGTTTGTAAAAATGACTTACATGTATAGCCCATGTACATAGATGAAAGTTCGTCTGTGATTATATATGTATATTATTCACGCTTACAACAAGGAAATGCCAAATCAAAGTAGATTGTATCCAGATATATGGTATATAAAAGAAGTCGTGTAAAGTAGAGCTGGTTTACTTGGTGACTGAAGAGATAGCCGACACATAACTGTTGCTCATGCCATCATTAAAATGTACAAACATTTGGCCAACATTTCCTGTAAAACAAGTTCAAACACTTCAAATCACAGGTGCAGTTTACAAAATAAAATGTTCCTGGACTTTACAATGATCAGAAAATAAGAGTTTCCCAAATATATCTGTGCATCGTATGGCCGTTTTATTGCAGGCCCTTTCAATTGTCAAATGTTGTAAAACAAGATGCATAGAATGCACAGGAACGTTTAGGAACATCCTCTTTTCACTGTCCCTTTACAATGGCATCATTGTTAGGTCTAGAAGGACTTTTATTTTTTTGACAAACAAAACGGCAAGCTGCATCTTTAAGTATGCCAGTTTCATGTTTCTGTCATAAATGTGTTTACTATACAGTTTGAATGAGAATATTGAAATTGTGTTGATCATCATCCTCTGTTCAGTCTTTATTTAATGATTTGGAGAACAGCTTATCCTCTTAGAGTTACAAGTAATTTATGACAACCACATCAAAGGTTTATACACAAATGCATTAAGGAGAACCATATTAACCTGAAAGAAAACACACAAATCACTGAATGACACTGATCATTTCATGTTCCTTTTTTTCTCAAGAGCGTATAAATGCAATAATTACAAAACGACTTTTACTTTTTGACATTTTTTTGCAGATCAGATGATGATGAAATCAGATGAATAGTCTGTCAATAAGTACAGTGATTACAATGACATTTGTGGTGGTAGAGCTGATTTTTGTGAGTTCAACAGTGATGATAAATCAAGCTGATGATAATAGAGGCCTTTATGTTCACAGATTACTTTTATTCCCCTGTAGCCTCCATTACTCTTTGCTCTCCTGCCCTCTTTCAACTCACACTTCAATAAAGTGGCCCTAATGGCTTGTCCTTTATTAAAGACAAATGAACCATTATTTTTGTCAGACTGATATTTATGAAGGGGGTTTGGGGGGTTATTGATAACAACTTTACCTATTTACTAAAATCAAACTTTAAAAAAATGACATGCTCTCTAAAATCATCATCACCATCATCAAGAAGGCCCAGCAGAGGATGTACTTCCTGCTCCAGTTTAGGAAGTACAACCTGCCTCAGGATCTGCTGATCATGTTCTACACCGCAGTCATAGAGTCTGTTCTGTGCACTTCAATCACTGTCTGGTTTGGATCGGCCACCAAACTGGACAAGAACAGAATCCAACGGACAGTCAGGTCTGCAGAAAAGATCATCGGTGCCAACCAGCCCACCATCCAAGACCTGTACACCTCCAGAGTCAGGAAACGGGCAGGAAAAATCACTGCAGACCCCCCACACCCCGGACACAAATTATTCAAACTCCTCCCCTCTGGTAGACGCTACAGATCACTGTTCGCCAAAACCTCCAGACACAAAAACAGTTTCTTCCCCCTCGCCGTCTCACTACTGAACAACTAACCCACTGTAGCATATATATTTATATTTATATATTTATCCCTGCACTTCTCGCACTCTTCACTTCTTCTTTGCACTACTGTTGTGCAACATTTCACAGCTACTGTATATAGCCATTCCGCCTTGTTCATACTTTCTTAAACTCCTTAGTCCATTGCACTGTTTGTTTGTTTGTATTGTATTGTATTGTGTTGTATATTTTGTGTAAGCACACTGAGAGTCACTTTACCAAGTCAAATTCCTTGTTTGTGCAAACTTACTTGGCCAATAAAACCTGATTCTGATTCTGATTCTGAAAAGAAAATTTAGTCGAAGACATAAGTCTAGAAGAAGACATAATTTGATCAGGCCAGTGTGCTCTGAAGTATGAGACCTTACAAACACATTTATGAGCTCCTTAAAGACGAGTCCCACGGTTCTTATCCAATACACTTTGTGTAAATATTAGTAAATTGCTCCTCACGAAATCGCTTAGTACGATTATGAAACCGAAAACCCCCTAGCAAGGTATGGCCTTTGTGCCTCTCCGTAGGTTAGGCTGTTCCAATTGAAATGTACGGAGGGGTCAACTTCCGCTCGAATACAAATGAAACAGTTTTTTTTGGCCTAAGATTTGCCTTGAAGAAATGTAAGTACATATATCTTCTATATTTATACTATATTACTAGTCACATCTCAAGAGTTGAATTCACCGGTGTTAATCACAATGTCGTTTCTGTGGAGAAGCTAGAGACAACCCGGAAATTCAACTGCAGTATTTTGAAGCCATCTTTATCAGTGATATTTACCACGCTAGTTGGAAGTAACGTGAGGTCTCGCTTGGTAAAAAATTGGCAATTTTATTGACATACCATTTCATAGTATGGGTAGATAGACGTCTAGGCATAAGAAGCCTTTGCATAGCGACCAGCTAGTAGAACGATAACCTAGAAGCGATTGATATGAATACGTAATGCGCTAACCTAGCCGGATAGCTTGCTTGTATTAATTATTTCTGTGCTGTGCTGTATTGCTGTGGTAGTACATCAATTATCAGGTGGTCATAGACTATATGCAGTCATGCCAAGTAGCTAACTACTAAAATTATCCAATTTGAGGTGTTTATGTATAACTGTGTTTTTTCTATCGCCATTTTCACAGCTAACCCTTAAAAAACAGTAGAAGCCATGATCATTCCGGTGCGGTGCTTCACGTGTGGGAAAATTGTCGGCAACAAGTGGGAGGCTTATTTGGGTCTGCTCCAGGCTGAATATACAGAGGGGTAAGTGTGTTATTTTTGTGTGTTACTTTAATCTAAGCCTCTTTCACTCTTGCACATATTAATAACACATATGTGATTAACGTTATTCATCATAGGTTAAATTAACAGTGTAGCATCCTTCTTTGTTGTTAAAGTGACGCCCTCGATGCGCTTGGATTGAAGAGATACTGCTGTCGAAGAATGCTGCTGTCTCATGTGGACCTCATTGAGAAGCTGTTGAATTACGCGCCCCTTGAGAAATAAACACAACCTAACATGAGACTGTGAAGCACATTAGTGGTCACGTGGATGGATGTACAGCGTCACACAATGGATTATGCCAGTTTGCAATACCTGTTCCCACAATTTGTGTTAATTCTGTGAGTGTGTGTGTTTTTTTTTTTTTTTTAATAAAATCTGAAAATTCCTTGCAATGTTATCTTACCAGAATCATAACCTCTTATATGTTGCATTGAGATAGCTTCAACTGACATCTTTTGTGGGTCGGCCATATTGCAAACTAACTTTTAAGTATTCATTTATTGCTGTGATGTAGCATAATTTAGTACACACATATTAAAATGGAGCAGTACTATGCCGTAAGTCTACATCTAAACATCCCTGTCTAACTGCACCCTAAAATGTTTTTTTGAGCTGTAAACTAAATGCTATGACTGAACTGTCATGAAATGCATCAATGCTGCAATGTAAATTACATTTTTATAAAAAAGGCAGTTTATGGGTTGAAAATGGCTCAATGTAGCATCTACTGTTTAAAATGATTTCAGCTGATTGGTATGTACCATATAGTCGAAGACTAGTCATGAGATGGGCGGCCCACCTTCCCTTGTTGCCCAGATCAACTAATGGCCCTTGGGGTCCGGTTATGGTGGAAAGTAAAATGGCTGCCATGAGGTGTTTTTTGTGATGCCTCTATTGTTAAGGTACCCAAACTGTAAAATGTCTAGCAAGTTTCATGTTTTTCTGAAAAATGTAAGTATAGTATAAGTATTTCACATATCAGTAGAACTATTATAAAGATCAGCTTTTTTTGACACCCATGGGTCATTAGTTGACCTTGGCAACATGAAAAATTCTTTAACACCTAAAATAGCAGGTTACAAATCAATGCCAAGCGGGAACCTGCTTCTCCTGTTGGACTACATGGGTGCGAGGCCCCAACTACCCCCTCCTCAGCCCCCTGCCCACCTTTACATTGTGCTATATTATGCACTGGGTGGAGTTGCACTTTAAACAGAAAATATAACCGCTGGGAATGAAACTGGCTTAATGTCACACTCAATCTTTCAGTGTATACTTCCATTCAAAATGTGAGTTTGTACTACGGATGTAATGCATCACGTGTCTTGTTTATATCCCATTCATGAAGGGTGGACAGATGGAAGCAGGTGCCTGCTACTTGAATAACCGGGCTGAGAGTCTCCTTGTTACATAAAACAATTCCAAAAATTAAGTTGTTTTCATTCTCATTAGTCTTTATACTTGAATTGTATTAGTGTCAAAGATCAATGAGAGACACCTGTGACGTAACAAAGACTACACTTTCGGTCAAGGACACCAACCAAACCTTGTTCCTAAAACAAACGAGACATGTAAAAGTAAGATTTTTTTTTCTTTTATTTTGAGATTGTACTTACAAAAGAATGAAGCAGAAATGATCAAATAAACAGTGAACATATAAAAATCAAGATGTGCAGTACCACAGTTGTCTGAAACTCATCAACTGATGATCAAGAATTTTAATCTTTCATCATTGCAGAAGCAATATCTCTGTTCCAACATAAATGAGTGAGTGAGGGGACACTTGGGTATGAATAACGCCTCGTGGACAGAACTCAGTGCAGTAAACTAATGGGGGTAGGGGCAATTTGTGTCAAATATTGGAATAGATGACATAGGGCACTCCCCTCCATTTATCGCTACCTTTCGGTCCTCAGACATCCCGGCACAGAATCCTTACTCCAAGGGACCCTCCTCTATGGTGCCAACATGAGTACGTTCTGAAATGTCCTGTGTGGCAAAAAATAAAACTATGAAACCCGTTGCAATATTTAGATTCAACACAGCTCAAAGAAAATAAATAAAAGTGAACTGACACCCACATATTACGGGTGAACCTTCAGTAGTGGCCAATTGGAGGTGGAAAAAGATAAAGCTGCACCTAGCGGTGTCGATCCCTGTGTTCTCGATGCCGGTCTCGCTGCAGTCGCATCCGCTCCCTGTCTCTCTCAGAGCTAAGGGAGCGTTCTCTGTAACGACGGGACATCCCTCCAGCTTCCCAGTTTTGACTGTAGGAGCCCTCTCGCTCCCTCTCCCGATCACGCTCTCGCTCCCGCTCCCTCTCTCTGTCCCGTTGGTCCCTGTCGCGTGAGCGATCCCTCTCACGTGAACGATGCCGCTTCCTAGAAAGAGGGTGCAAAGGACAGACCAAATGTGCTTAGGAAAGACTTCATCGTTGGAATAGTCGTTCATTTCTACAGTTCAAGATCAAAAGAAAACAATGCAGCCTCCAGAATACACACACATACATATACATACATACATACATACATACATACACACCTTGAGCCATAAGACTTGCTCTCAATAGAGAAGAGACAGTCTTTGAGCGAAGTCACCAAAGCTCGACAGCGATCATTGCTGTACACACGAGACTGTTTGATGACTGCAATTGCAGTGAGGAGGGTCTCTATAGCCAAGGACACGTCTCCTAAGAGAAACACAGAAATAGTTCAGTACTTCTCTGTGCATTTGAAATATTTACATTTTATCACCAGACACTTCTATCAAAATAAACGTATGGTCCAGTACACAATGTGTTTTTAAGTAGTGTTTTTACAGGTCATTGAACCCATGACCCAATATGGCCTACAGTATGTCTCTCAACACAGCTAAGAAGATCTGTGCATGCTTTTGTTTTGGCACAGACCTGCAGCAGCTCCTGCCACAGCCTTGCTGATGGCACTACTCGCGATGGTTTTGTTTCTGTTCATCAACTCGTCATATTCACTGTCCGGCAGCGGAGGTGTGGCGTCATCATTCTCCCTACTGATAACAAGCAGTCATTGTAAACAAAACATTCCACATCTTATAGCATGTTACGGATTTAAACTAAGCCTTTGTATGTACCATCTTTGCATCATGTTGACTGACCTTGGTCGGGAGTAGGCTGGGTTGTTGCTGTAGTTTTCCTGAGGAGGGGGGAAGAAGGCTGGGTTGAGATGAAGTGCAGGTGGGGGCTGGCTGGGTACATGTGGGGGTGGAGGTGGGTAGAGCGGGGGAGGTATCGGAGGAGGCAAGAGGAGTGGCGGGGGGTGGGGAGGGGGATATAGAGGAGGTCGGCCGTAAAATGGCAGAGTGATGGATGGGAGCTTGTTCGCATGGGGATGGGGATGGGGATGGGGATGGGGATGGGGTGGCATCACGAGTGGTGCGTTGGGTGGGCCCGGCTCAGAAGAGGAAGGGAAGTTGGAGCGGGTGTCTGTAAATGAGTCTGACTCTGGCTTGGAGTTGGAGCGCTGAGGAATACCTGAGGGGAGACAATTCATTCTTATGGATACATTCTGACACTTGAAGTGATCAAAGCTCCCCACAATGGCCCTGTAGGTTAGCGTGAGAATCATCACTGCATTTCTGGAATGAATTTAAGTATTGAAGTAAATCACAGATAAACTCTGTAAATTATTTAATTGCATTGCAGATTAACAACTGTTATGTGTTCCTTATTCCTCTGAAAAGATGCAAGCCTGCTAGTCTTGGCCTAAAGCAGATTAAACACTGTCTGATTTATATTGTGTGCCACTATAGCAACTGCTTTTAAAATGTGGTATTTTGAACTCTCATTGGCTGTGTGCAGTGTTGGTCATTACTCTAACAGGTATAATTGAATTCTTGGAAAACATAGACAATATTCTTCACTGACCCAGGCCTACTGAATTTCAACAAATTAGCCACCCATTAAAATGTGCAAGAGCAACTGACTGTGGTTAGTCAATCAAAAAGCTCCATCAGGTCACAGTAGATGGCTTTGACCCATACTGAGTAGGACTGTGAGCCAGACTTAATGCTGCTAGTCAAAGGAACTGCTGGTTATAAGTGTAGCATGCGAAAACTAGAAGCCTGTATCTAGCAAAACGATGCTGCCAATTGGGGGTAAAACTATGAATTGAAAGTCTAGTGTAACAGAGTAACTATAGGTGAATGTTGTGCTCTCTGAGCTGCCCTCCCAATGTCTGATAGGATGTGCCAACCACCAGGCTTGCAAGTGTAGAGGGCAAAGGGCAAAGCTCAAAAGGGCAAACCAGTTATTCTAGCTCCTGAACAATTCTACTATGGGACTGGAAGCTAGTATGGCTTTGAACATGTTTTTAAGACTTCAAAATCAGCATTGTAACTCAAACTATACTTACGTTTGTTGGCCTGAGATTCAAACACTGCAAGGTTCTGCCGTGTGGCAAAACGACAGTCTACCCTCTCTCCATTGATGTGACACTGTGGCATGGTCTCCAGCAACTTCTGCAAGGAAGCCTCAGTGGACACCACAAGCTCAGCATAGCTGTTGGAGAAAATGCTGATGATGAAACAGGCCTAAGCAGTTGTAGAATACCCCTTATATTATGTACTAAAAGCAAAAACATACCCCCTGGACTGGCCATTCGCCCGATTCTCTGCAAATTTGATCTCCAAAATGTCCTTGACTCCCATCGTGCTTGCCATGTTTAACAGATCTTTGTCTGAGGTCCACTGTGTTTGCGTTAGCAGAAAAGAAAGCAACAGATGTATTGATAAATACAAGGAGCAGTTTTGAAATTAGAAATAGAAGTTAGAAGTGTTAGCACATGAAGGCTAAGGAAAACAAAACTTCCAGTCACCACCGCAGCAGTGGAACAATTAAAAAAAAAAAATCAAAAAGGTCAGAGTAGGAAAAACCTAATGAAAACTTACCCAGGAGAAGTTTCCAACATAGACTGAAAGCCTCTTGCTCTGCCCCCCACTGTAGCTGTATGTTATTAGTGGTTTGGGGTTGTCATTTTTTGCCTGGTCTTTGCTATGTGTCATGGGTTCCCCTCCAGATGCCCTTCTCTGGTCCACAGAACCAGTTACTACAGCATCATAAAGATCATTTGGATCCGCTGAACCCATGAAGTCCCCTTCCTAATGAGGAAAAACAAAGGAGTGAACGCAATCCTGCTGTGCACACTCAGATCAATTCCTTAACAATCAAACATGTTCTAAAGTTCTTGAAATATGACGACTACAGTGAGTTATTTAAACGGGTTATCAACCTAGACCTCTCTCTGCTGAGACATGAAACTTTACCATCCGAAAGGTCAATTTAACTGCCCTCATATTTTGCTGTGCGCAAGTGTACAGATGTTTTAAGTTACTGCAAATAATAAAGCCCTTGCAGACCATGAGCATGGCTTCTGATGTTAAGCACAACAGACACCAGAGTCAGTTACTCCTCACCTCCCCATTGTTTTGATTGAAGTCATCGTAGATATCTATAAGTTCTGGCGCTCCACCACCATCCGCCGCCGCAGACGCCGCCATCCTCGTGTCTTTGTAATGTGGCCTTTGCAGGTCACGTTTGATTACGCTGTTTTATACCAGCCACTATTAGGTATGCACAGTTAATGCATGCACATGTTATGCACTTTGCAGCTGTCTGAATCTAAATGTTATTAGCAATGATTTTGATGTACCTACTGGATACCGACGACCCGTCCCCCTTCCCTACCCCCTTCACTCAATTGACGAGGCTTCCAAATAATGATCAGAATATAAATTCACTTCAATGTTTTACAGACTAAATCTGGAAATCCAGGAATAAATTTGCCATTTTGTCTTTGTTTGAAAACTGGCATCCATACAGCATATAGTTTTACCGAGAAAGATATTTTGTCTTCCATCCAACATCACACGGCGGAACCACAAACTATAGCCTGTGCGTTTGCGATCAAAGTTCGGCTAGAAACAATGAATACATCACAAGGTTCCCCAAACACAGAGCATACCAATTTGCATTGTGTTGCTAATAAGTAGTATTACTGACCCACTTGAAACACCCACTTTATGTTGCATTTGTGTTGCATTCGGGTTGTACCCGAACTTTAAACTGTATTTAAATGTCGCATTTTGGGAAATTGTTTGAGTTTAGAACATAGGCTGCCCTCACTAACATGGCCGTGAAGTGAATACCTCCTTAGCTAGTTATGTGACTGAGAAGCTGTTGTGTAAATGTTCGTCCTCATAAATGCCAGCAATCTTCGTCAACAATACGAGTGATAGAGCATAGATACGTCGAGGTCTTAGAAACACGATGATGTCTGCTGTATTTGCAAGGAGGGTGAGTGACCTTTACTTCTTTATGAAATACCTTTGTTGGTCCTATCCATAGCAAATTCAACATTAGTTGGAGTTCTTTTGGGTTTGATCAGCTGCATTGGTTGGCTAGCAAGCTAACTTTAGCAATAAGGCACATTTTTGTGTGGCTTCTTATGCCGAGACATGGAAAATAGTTTCAAAACGAATATAGCAGGCTATGCACGACCGTTCTAAACTGCAGCCTCGTGGACTTAGTTCAGTACAGCGGATATTTTACTTCACTCAGTTAATTAGTGTTAGCCGTAGGCTAGTAAGCTAATGGCTCAGTAGTTGGCAAGACTTTAGCTTGTATTGTATTCTATAGCCTGTATTTGGTTGGGGGAAAGGATAATGGCAATAAATATGATAAATGCCCAGACATTATTGTGAAATATCGCAAGTATTGTAGTTAATTGGGTTAATTTACAACTGTTTGTTTTAGAAGTTAGCTAAGGTCGCCGCTCTGACATTAACATGAGTGTTACGAAACTGTCAGTATCGGGTTTATAATGGAGTGTACGTAAAGAACACAGAGGTTAAATATTCGAATGTATCTTCTGCCACCAAGTGTCTGTATGGGGCAGTTAGCAAAATATAATGACATATCAGTCAATGAAGTTTGTCATTGCGTAAAATAAAAGCTGTAACCTTGTCACCCTCAGATAAGGATTGTAGTAATTTATAGTAGCCTAATGCTGCTTCAAAAGTGCATCATCAAATGGCTATGTTTATAAAGTGCTGTAAACTATATATGTATTAATGTTTTGTATCTCACGTTACCAGCTTATTGGTGGCGTGTGTCGGGCTTCCCTACGCCCATCAATGGCAGGTGCAGTGTCTGCACGAGGTTACCGAGGTGATGCACCTGAGCCCGAAATGACTGAAGTCCCCCTGCCACCGTGGGTGGAGAAGATTGGCGAGCCAGTCGACATCAAGAGGAAAAGACTCTTATATGCGAGCCGCAAAAGAGGCATGCTTGAGAACTGCATCTTGCTAAGGTGAGGCCACAGATGAACACTAGAGGGCATGGTCTCAGTCTGCCAAAAAATGTGTAGTGATTGTACAAGACATGACATCTAAAGCTTCTCGTTGTTATGCAATACACACAAATTATATCACTGCATATATAATGCAGCTGGCAACGTTTTTGAAAGTTTTTTTATTTTTTATTTTTTTTATTTTTATTTTTATTTATTTTTTTGCTTTGTCTCAGCCTATTTGCCAAGGAGTACTTAAACACCATGACAGAACACCAGCTACATCAGTACGACAGATTAATCAATGAGCCAAGCAATGACTGGGACATCTACTACTGGGCAACAGGTGAGGAGGAAATGGGGGGGGAGGATATTACAAATCCAAAACCTCATCTGAAGGGGCTCACTGACCAGTCGTAAAAATTGAGCTCATTTTGTAAATTGAACTGTTACGTTATACCTCTGTGCACAGAGCAGACATTACCGTGTTATAATTATTGTTATGTATTGTCGGCAGTGTCAAGGGTGTCTCTTCTTTTCATTCATTTGAGCTGTCCAAGGGAAGCAAACTGAACAGGCTTGGGAGTCTGGATTAAGGCTTTATTTCTAGTCTCCTAGCAGGAAAAAATGATTGTTCTGCAATGTTATGATGAATAAAAATGAGGGAAGAGACTGTAAAGGCATGGTTCCCATACAGCACTGGAACAGTTTCCCAGTTACCACACCTTGATAAGCACTAGCAAATGTCCATTAGCCTACATGGAACAATATGTAAAGCTTAAGAGTAAACCAATTTGTTGCCCCCCCCCCCCCCCCTTCTACCTTCAGAGGCGCTGCCAACACCTGAAGCGTACAGTGGAGAGATCATGGATCTCCTGAAGGAGTTCACCAAGAACCGTCAACAAGAGCAGCGTCTGGATGCACCAAACCTGGAATACCTGGACGTGGGGAAGAACTGAGATGGCCCGGGCCCTTTCCAGAGACTTGGGACATGCTCACATGGCACATGGTCATATATCTGAGGCTTAACAAGCGGCCTGTTTTTCTTTCTTTTCGTGGTTTGACATAGACAGTGATTTATTTATCACACATACATCGGGGTAAATCAACAGACCTGACCTGACTGACTGACTGACCTGGGAAAGTATGTAAGGGACTGTATTTATTTAAAAAGTGGAATAACTAGTTGTTGTTGTGTCAATGAAAGGCATTGATCTAAAATGTTATGTACATAAGTGCATATATATACATGCAGAAGTTTATTTAGTGTTTTTTGGCACTATTATGGTATTCGTTAGAATACTTTCCTCCTAAATCTCACTCATATGCACACAAAATACAGTGGTAGAGAGTTATAGTTATATATGTATGAGATGTAGCTGGCGTGTTTTGTGTGGCCGAGTCTATAAATTAAACAAATATTTGGTTTCAACTATAAATGATTATGCTGTGTTGGTTTTTAATATAAATGTTGGGTTTACCCAATGTAATACTGATCACATCATGTTGTCTACTCAATGAGGTGGCGACATGATAAACGAATCCTGACTGATTTGCAGTACTTTTAAATGGACACATGGTGGCAGCAAAGCTAATACAAAAGCTTTTCCTGCCTGGTTCATCCATCATTTAATACAAATCTGGTTATAGCTGACTGACATATGAGCCATCAGTTCAGATTTAACACAATTGCTGTTAAAAGTTTTTGCTAACTAATATTCCAGTCTAGGAAGCGAAAATGTGAAGGAATCTGACAAGTGAAAAAAGTCCAATTTAGTGTCACATTTGTGATTGGAAAGTGTTTCTAAAATGGTTGGCAGTTTGTGTGTATGTATGCTTTGTATTCCTCCCGAACATGATAGATTTGGAAAATGAGAACCGCGCCAGCTATTTTTATGCAAATATATTTTCATCAAATGTGTTACATAACCGAGGCCATGAATCATGGGAGAGCAGTTGACAACTGTTAATAGATCATTTTACTAGGTGTGCTCCAGGTAAGTGTGATTATTAGTGTCAGTTTGAAAAAAAGTTGTAGACCATGGCAGTGAGTCATGTTGTGTGTATTTGTGCTCTATTCAGTTGAATCAGCAGGGATTTCATCACCTTTTTTGATCCCCCCCCACACACACTCAAGCACACATTTACCCAGACAATGAGCTGTCCTCTGGTTTAGGACCTATGGGAGTATGGAAGTCCTTTTCTTCATGCAGTGAGTGTTGTTGACAGTAGAGAGGTGTAGTGGCCTTCGTGTGAAGTTGT
The DNA here is from genome assembly GCF_900700415.2 of Clupea harengus. Lineage (NCBI taxonomy): Eukaryota > Metazoa > Chordata > Actinopteri > Clupeiformes > Clupeidae > Clupea > Clupea harengus. The sequence goes on from NC_045157.1 coordinate 29,696,315, forward strand.
GTTTGTGTGTTGGAGGTCAGGCCTGGTGCCAGCCTTTGGCCGGAGAGGGTGTACAAAATCAAAGCTGAGATTGCTCCACTGTCCGGCAGTCCACCATGTGTTGGCAACACCAGCTGACAAACGAGACACACAGTACTCTTACCTCAGCAGAAAAAAAATAAGAAAATCACTCCTTGCACATCAATTTCCATACGTCACGTCCAGGCACTTGTCCCACACACGTTTAATAACACAAACACCATATGTTCTGCTGTGCATGTGTTCATGTCTGCATGCTGAAAAAACACACACTCTATCTCTCAAACATACTCACACACCCAGTTCCCCACAGACAGACAGGGGAGTGTTAGACCTCCCTCACAGGTGGAGTGTGTCTTTAAATAGCGCAGGGAGGGTCCGACTGAATGATGGCTCTGACCCCGCTGCCATCTGTCTCTCTGTGGACACCAGCATTGTCTTTTTTGCTTCATTGCATTGCTTGTGCATTTGCAGTTCTTTTCTTTTGGTCCTGTTGGTTTCCTTTTCCACCGGTAGACTTGCTGGTCTAGCTCATGTGCCAGTGGACAAAGAAACCAACAACGTGACATATACGCAATGTAAATATGTTTTTTTTTATTTAGAGACTCAAGGTTTTCTGATGTCCTGGACATTTTGAAAAATCCTCCCTCATCAGTTGTATGTATGTATATCTCATCAATGTACATACAGAGGTAAGAGGCGAGACGTTTGGAGAAATGCTCCTGTAGTGCACAAAGCATTTTCAGAAACAGGATATATTAGTTCGAAGGCAATGGCCAAAGTGCATTTAGGGCATTATCTCTGTTTTGCAGGGCCATCTCATTTTCCTGACTTTTGAATTGTAATCTCTCCAATCTGCCTTAGGCATAATTCAGCTCCAGAGTCCATTTAAATGTCTGTCCTGTCAGCCTGTCCATTATGCTCGTCTGCATGGCTCCATGCCACGGCACATTTCCTGGCTCTTTCTGCGTGCTCATACTTTTGACACTGTCACTTTAAGTTCCCTCAGGTCCCTCGCCGGAGTTTCGCTGTCACAATTTGACTTGTGCCTGTCCCCCTCAGCCAGTGGACCTATGGATTCCACGACTATTGCTTGGCATATTTATGTATTTCACATGGCTCTGCTTGGAAAGCTTGTTTGGAGAGTGGATTTGTCAGTCGCCCCCTCAAACCCACTGGCTCTGTCTCCACAGCAGTATGTGCCTGTCATTCTGGCGCGCGGTGTATGCACTTCGTGACAGTGGTCCCTTTCATCCTCTCTGCCCTCCCGCCTCTGCGTGCCCCCTCAGATAATAATACAAACAATGTTACCTCCGCCCGCGGATCTCTCCACTTGGCTCATCCCTGCCTCTCAGCCCTCTGCCAGGCAGCCCATCTCTATCTCCGTCCTCCTGTCAATGGCTGGGCCTCATTTAGGGGGATCTGTTTGCCTGTGCATCTTAATTGACTTGATGCATGCGATACTATCTCTGTTGTCTCTTTTACTGTGTCCATCAAGCAGTGACACACACACAGGCCTGGGGTCTTTTGAAGGCGCTCCCCCAATGTGAGGAGGGGATCAGGGAACAGTTGTGAGTGTTCAAATGCGGGACTATGCATGCATACACACACACACACACACACACACACACACACACGCTCACATAAACAGCAAAACTGAGTAGAACATACATCTAGAGAGATTGTTTGACCCAAACAAATGTCTAAGCTCAGGTGGGATGAGCTGGATATGAAACGTGACTTCCAGTGTAATTTCAGGGTTACGTTATTCCACTTTGTGGTGCAGTAAGAAACCTCATATGAATAGTTTGGATGTGTTCTTGCAACTGACTTGTAATGCACAAGGTGTTTCTTGAGCTCCTGGTTTCTGGGTGCAAAGCAGGGAATCATGCTTTACCCAGTTTACTTGTAACAGGAGTGGTGTGGTAGAACTACTGGTAGAGTCGATGAACAGTACAACATCTCATCGGGTGATATCTGAAGTTTACACCGCCCGTGTCCCCATATGTGTCTAATTCACTCAATAATACATAAGATTGAAAATGAGGCTCATTATTTGTGACTTATGGTGGCGTCTTCTGTTTCCCTTTGGAGCACGCTGCTCAGCTTTCATGTTCAAGACGGATGCCTGCATCAGTTGTTTTGTTGTTAGAGAAAACAAAAAAGTAATTTGATGACAAAATTGTGGATGAAATGGATGTCTATGGAATGATAATAAGAAATCATGGATGAAATGGATGTCTATAAAATCATAATAAGCATTTTTAAAATATATTGTTTTGATTTATTTTTCAGTTGCTGACATTCTGTTGACAGTGGGGGACACAAATAGGCTTGTATTTAGGATTAGATTCAAGTTATGATTGAGTTAGGTTACTGTTTAATATGGGCTATCTGAACAAAGCACCAAAGAAAGCTGAATATTGCAGCTTAATTCTCTTTTTTATACTCTTAAAATGTGCTACTATTCAAATATTTTTGAACAAGTGAGGGAAATTAGTTTTTATATCACAGCTGTAAAATACATGAAATGAGAATGCATAAATGCATGAGGCCAGAGAGAGTCTCTCATCTGTGATGCTCAAGATGTATGCTGGACTGATGGGATACTGCTGGAATATGGAGCAGCTGAAGCCAAAAAATGCTTTAGCATAAATAAACACACACACACACACACACACACACACACACACACATACAATTTCTGCTGCAAGGTAAAAAAAAAGACACAACAGACATTTGTAACTTTACTCTTTTTATATACATTTATATCTATATACACTGTACATAGTTGTCAAAACTAATAAATAACAAAATATGTTTGTGCACATCACAAATGTGTGATGAGATCGCAAGAAAGTGAGAACGAGAGAAAATTGAGAGTCGAGTTGGGGAGAGAAGATCTTTGAAGGAGCCCATTTGACAGAGCCTATCAACAGCGATCCAGTCTACGCAGCAACTGTTCTGAGCGATGTACCATGACTAGGATCTAGCTTTCTCTTTCACACCACTAACGTTTGCTTTCCCGTGTTGAGAGATTTTTGAGCTTAGGTTTACATTCTATTCTTCCATGGTCAAACAAGTAACAAGATTGTTTTTTTTAGAAAAACATGGCTGAGAATATTATCAAAGGAAAATCCAAGGCTCACTGTAGTCACAAATGAAACCCCAATAATCAAATACAACAGACAAGAAGACAAGAAACAAGACCTCACTATTAACTGTACCACCAAGCTCAATGGTGAGTTCAGAACAGGACAGAAAAAAACACACAGCATGCCAGTTCTTAAGGGAGTGGTGTCCTCCCTCCAACAAGGACACGTCAGTGGGCCCAGTGCTCTGTCATAGCTAAGGAGAGGACTTTCTCGTCACACCTTTTCAGAGAGGGACAGATCCTTTGGGAGATGGCTGAGAGTGATGGAGATCTGATGTCTGTGTCTTGTCCTTTTTGTGACTAACACTTAGAGGAGTATCAGCAGATCAGGATCTCGTGAGTGAGTGAGGGAGTGCTGCTGGCTGGCTGGCTGGGTGTGGCATTTGGGGACGCTCGCTGGGTGCCTGTTGCCAGCCAGGTGTCTGACGGGGAGAGGGTGGGGGGACATCTGAACAGTAGCTGAGTGGCAGACGTGAGCTTATGGCTGAACCACTTTGTTATGAGGTCAAGACAGTTTTAAGTGTTTTGCAGAATATCTCAATAGATAATCAATCAATTAATTTACTATCAGGTGTAAAAATGTCAGGAAGGATACAGTGATTCCCACAATGCCTTAACAGGTAATTTAGTGTAGGGTGCCATTGATGTGTTTCTTTGGAAGGCTACACCTCTTGTGAGTGCATATGACACCGTCGCTGAAACACATCAGTGGCTGGTATTGACTCTCTTAGCAAAGATCCCTTCTCAGAGGAGAGGAAAGACCAATCGATTGTCCGCCATATCAGGATTTCATGATAAACTGTAGGCTGATGAGTTGGCTGTGGAGACGGTCAGGGTTTGTGGTATCATCCCTGTGCTTTTCCCATAATCCCGAGCCAAGAAGACAGTGCTTTCAGGAGGGAACACTAGTGTGTGTGCGTGTGTGTGTGCGTGTGCGCACATGTGTGTGTGTGTGTGTGCATGTGCATGTGTGTGCATGCATGGCTATGTTTGAGTGCAGAAATGATGAAGTGATTTTCTAAGTGTTGTACCTTCATGGATCTCCTTGCCCTGAAACTCTTCTTTCTCTTCCCACCAATCCAAATAAAAAATACTACAGGTAATCAGTGTCTTTTAAAGAGACACGTTCTGACATACCTGTAGTCATTACCGTTTAACAGCAACAGATACAAAAGAATTGTACAACAAATATCATCTTGCCCAAAAAACACTTTATACAAGATAAAGTACATAAAAAGGAAAACCCAAACCTTTTCCCCTGACAACCAAGCACACGTGGTCACTTCCACACACACTCCCACACCAACTTACACACACACACCGAAATGTACACGGACTTTATACACCGACTTACACACAGACCATTAGTTCCAGAAAGATTTACCATTAAAAGTCCATTGTTATTATTATTTCACTAATGGTCACTCGAGCGTGGTCATCTTCGTCGTTGCTCGGCGACACACTGGAATCAGTCCACCCATAGTCCGCATAGGAGCCACACAGGAGCAGAGAGAGACAGAGCCAGGGCCAGGGGTGTAGGGGCCAGCTGCACTACACGTGTGCACATGGCAGCTTATACGTCCTAACATTTGCGTCTATGATTGGACCCGCTTTGCGCAGCGTAAAATGTGCATTTGGTACGTACACATGATTGCTGTGCAGGGCACCGTACAGAGATGGAGGCAGGAGATATCGGGAGTCGCCGGGGCTGATTTTGCAAGGTAATCATGAGCAGGGTAGAAGATCAGCTTCCATTAACCTTTTGCGGTGACCTAGATCTAATTTGACTGCATGTGAGCATGGCATACATGAGTGATTGTATATTTTTCTAACACTGAATTGGATATGCTGTGCGGAGGAAGGCACCCAACTAATATGCTGTATATCTGTCAGGCAGCTCCCCTTATCATTCCTCTAAGACACAGTTTGTTTAAAACACACAGACCTATGAGTCAACAGTTACAGAGACGGCTATAGACATACAGGCTAAAACATTCCCTCACACGCTCAGACACACTCACACACGTATGAACACACTCAAGCCAAAAGTCGAAATAGACACGTACCACGGACGGACATTAGGAATGACACTATAATCAGAATTACACAACAAATACGGCCATTTTTTTTTTACCTTCTAGGTTTTCCATATCCCCAATCTGCTCAGTAGATTTTGATAGATAAATTGTTGTTGACAGACATAAAGTACTCCTTTGGCTCCTTAATGAGACACTCTTTGAAAGAGTTCTGGCAGAGGTTAGCTTAGCATTGGCAGTGTCATTGCATACTGGTTAAATTCATGATGCAATCAAAAGAAAGCCACTGACACAGAGACTGCAGGGGGAGATGGATAATCCTAGCTGAGTTGGGCCCTACTTTTACTAGCTTAGTATACAAACAACAGGACAGTTGGGGAAAATCTCTCTCTCACACACACACACACACACATACACACACACATATCTCTTACCCTCTGTGTCTCTCTACCTCTTTGTGCTGTCGCCTGTTTGTGGCCCTTTCAAATGACTATGTTTTAATGTGCATTAGTATTCTCATAATTATAGTTAGTGTCATTATTTATGGTACCAGGTATTATTTAATGTTCAGCCTCTCTTGATTACTTATGAATAGACAAACACTCACACTTGCTCACACCATCACTGGATTTGTCACGTCACATTCAGTCTCTCACTCACGCAGTAAGGCTAAAAAAAAAGCTGGCTTTTTGCGGCTATTTTCTTTTCTTGTTTTTTGGAAGAACATTTTTGAATGGTCTCTTTAGTTTTCCTTTTTGTTTCAGAAGAAAACGCAACACAACATCCACCACACATCTTCACCTCAGTTAACACTGACAAGGTCCATTTTAGACCCATTGTTTTTTTTTGTGTTTTTTTTTCAAAATGGAATGTTCTTATTACTCTAATGCCCCTGCTGTTGACCCTGTCCAGTTGGTTATGGGAAGTATTTTTTTTTCCGCGACAAGAATTTGTTTTGAACACAGCACAGCACCCACGGCACACACAGATGACACGGGCTTCCAGCCAAGGGTGGGGTTGGGGTGGGGGTGGGGTGTTTCTACTCTTGTGCCAAAGGAGTGGGGACGGAGGTTTGAGTAAATGGCCACATCTTCCTCCTTTCTCTAGGGTATTGCACACCTCTCCTGATCCCTCCAGATTGTTCCATGGCTTTAGGAAATGTTGAGCAAATGGAGGCACAAGTTTGAAAATGAACAAAAGAAAATGGCCAGCAGAAAAAGGGGTATCCACCATTTTGGAGCATAGGAAAACACGAGCCTTCACTGTGGAGTGATGAAAAATACTTGAAGTGTGTTGTATCCAAGACTGTCAGTTTTCACATGGGGCCTCCCTGAAGCGTAAACCCGTTTCAGGTTTAGCACAAACCACTGTGTTAGTTGTGGCCCAAATTCAGCGTTCAAATATTAATTTCACACCCGGAGGAGAGGAGAGGAGAGGAAAATCTGAGACTTCACAAGGGCATGGCGAAACTTCGCAATAAATATTTGATCTCTAAAAACACGCCGTGCTCGGGGGGATGCTGCGTTCTCCCTCTGGACAGCGAGGCTCTGACGGAGCTGTCCTCCTGCCACCAGCAGCCTGGTGCTGGGCCTCGGCGCCGGGCAGACGACTTCAGAAAGAAGCGGGAGTTGAGGAGAGAAGACGATGGACTGAGGGAGACAGGGGAGGAGGAGGAGGAGGGAGAAGAGGAGGAAGAGGGAGAAGAGAACCCTGTTCAACTCCCTGGTGAGCCAGGGGAATGTAATGAAGTACAAGGGACGGGGGGGGGGGGGGGAGAGAGTGAAGACTAGCTGACAGAGGAGAGAGAGAAAGAGAGAAAATGCAAAGACGGTGAGAAGGGGATGTGTTGGATGGCTATTTGTACCCATGTGGCAGCGAGACAGACAGCCTTGTGCATATTGACTGGGTGGAGGGCACACAGGGGGGTACACGTGACTTTTTTCATTTGTTTGGGGGGAGGGGCAGTTGAGGGTGGAGTTGAGGGAGGGCTGTTTCAGGCCTTCAGAGGGTGCCACTGGGCCACAGTGGTGCGGGGGTGACCCATCATGTCCTTCCAGTGCTTCACCTCCGCCGGGCCACTCTTCCAGGACAGGTAGAGCTGGCCACAAGGAAGAGAGGGACAGAGAGAGGAAATGAGAGACAGATAGAGACATTTCACAAAACCTTTCTTTCATCATGCATGGTGTGGCAAAAAAACGAGTCATTAATCCCCTCGGCTTAGAAAAGGAATGGAAAAGGCTTTTGCACACTGCATTCGCCTCATTCTAGCCAGGGGCAAGAGATGCTCTAAGCCCTGTTGGGCTGTTGAGTTCCGCATTGTAACCACAGCCTCAATCTTAGCTGTGATTTGAAGCACAGCTAAGCCTTAAATTAAACACTTGTATTCACAATATTCCTGGTCATACCTGATGCAATGCAGGTACTTTCCTGTTAGTGTATTTGTGTGTTTGTGATGTGTGTATGTGTGTGCGCGAGTGTGTGTGCGTGTGTGTGTTTTTGTGTGTGTGTGTGTGTGTGTGTGTGTGTGTGTGTGTGTGTGTGTGTGTGTGTGTGTGCGCATGTGTGTGTGTGTGTGTGTGTGTGTGTGTGTGTGTGTGTGTGTGAGGGAGAGAGAGAAAGAAAGAGGGAGAGAAAAACAAAGAGAGAGCTCCAGCTGTTTATCTACAGTAAGTTACCTTGCCGATGACATCATTGCGACTAAACTTGTCTTTATCCATGACAGTGATGATGATGGTGGTTTCTCTCAGGATGTGGGCTGGGACGTCGAAGGGGAAGGACTCGTTGAAGACGGGATTCAAACAGCACTTCATCACCACGGTCTTCTTCTTCTCCACCCGCTTGTCTTTGTGCATCAGCCATACTTTCACATAAGGATCTAGAAGGCAGTGGGAAGTAGAGCATTGAGACACTGTTCAAGTCCTATTAGGACGAATCACTTAACTGTGATGAATGGGACAGATTAATGAACCTCAATCAAATTAATACAGTATATGCACAAAGAAGAGCCAGCACAAGCAAATCCCCATCCCAAGAGTACACCACTGGTATTGGTCCTGTCCAATGTAATGTCAAGTACAACTATGAGGAAAAACACAGCTGAGTACATACTCAACACGGCCACAACACCAACAGTTGTCATTTAATGGTGAGCCAAGTCCCTACCGGAGGTTCCTCCGATGTCCATGGCTTTGAGGTTCCGTGCCTTGATGATGCTCACAGTGATTGTGTTGGCTGTGGGGTTGTAGCAGAGCGACACCAGCAGGTCCCCTCGACTCCCCTGGAGAGCAGAAGCAGAAGCAGAAGCAGAAGCAGCCGCGGTTAACGGGGACGAGAGCTGACAGCCCGGCCGTCACTGCTCAAGAGCGATTTACTCCCAGCCTCCTGTCAATGTCCTGTCTTTGCATCCCCCCCTCCCATCCTCCTCACTGAATGCCCAGGCTCTGTCTTGTCCTTATCTGTCCTTCGGCACCCCTCTTCTCCTGTGTCCCTCTCTCATATCCACCACACCATCCCCACACCACACCACAGCAGCCTCCCCTCCACCCTCCCCACTCCATTTACTCAGCATCTCTCTCTTCCTCCCTGAGCTTCTTCTTGACTTGCCTATTTGCGACCCGTTTTTCCATTCCTCGACACCCTTCATTATTTTCATTGTGGCTCTGCATTTCTCTCTCAGCAGCAACCTTTCCTATTTCATCCCCCTTCTCTTTCCTCACTCCATCTCAATCTGCCTCCCTTTCTTCCCTCTGCCCTCTCTCTCTTTCTCTCTCGTCGCCCCGTGATTGTCACTCACGCTCGCATCACTGCATGGCTGAAGCTCCTTCCAGAAGGTCTGCATGTGCGCCAGGTCCACTTTGTTGAGGGGAATGGACACCTCTCCTATCGGGTCATTTCTGCTGAAGCGGTCATAATCTAGGACCTGCAGGTACAGTTCGCGCTGGACGACCTTTTCGTAAGGGAATCCTGTGAAAATAGAGATCACGTAAGGTGAGTACGAAGTAGAGCAAAGACAACGACATCAGAGCATCCTTCCTTTATGAAGCTTCTTAGACTCCTCTGACATTAACATGACATACGTACATATTTATAGTCTCGATATTTATAAACCAATATCTGCTGTATAGACTGAAAATATATTACAAAAACTGACAGGTAGTGTCAGCTAATGGAAAAGGAATGACAAGTAAACCTGACAGCAGGAGTCGAAAGGGTCTTAATGCTTTATCTGACCTTCGAAGAGGAATGTCTCGTTCCAGTGCGGATTGAGGTTCTTCCTTTTGACCTTGGTCTCCAGTTTGTGCTTCTTGTCAGGCAGCAGGTATATTTTGACGAAGGGGTCGGAGGTTCCTGAAAAATCCTTGGCAGGTAGGTCCTGGCCCTTCAATATCTTGACTGTGAGAGTGGAGTCCTGGAAATTATAGCCCAGACTGAACTGGATGCGCCCGAGCTTCTCAACCACAGGACCCTCCCCATGATCCTCCTCCTCTGAGCCAGGAGACAGCTGTTAACAGAAGATCAGGTACAATGCTTCTGTTTCAATGGAGAAGAGAAACATAGAGCACAATGGTGGAGTAAAGAAGGAAATATAGAATGGCGAAAAAAAGGAAACGAGATATCTATCAACCTACTGTGTTGCTTACAAAATTGATTCAAATTGCAATTAAAAATGTACCAATCAAAATTCAGTCTTGAATAAATAACATTTTTGGAAAAACAACAGTATATCTGTGTGTTCCTATTCCTTTTTGTTCACTATTTGGCTTCTGCTGATATACCATGGTGACTAAGAAGCAATAAAAAAAACGATCTGAAAGAAATTACTTTACAAGCCCATTCTTAAGGGATTGCTCTGCACCAGAGGTTCGTGTCAGGCTTATGGCTGCTTGACCTTACATGCACCTCCCTGTCATGTCACAGTCCAGAAACAACACCCCTTCTCTCCACCTGTCAGTCAAGGTGGGAGCTGCCTCTCACACATATCCCCAGCACCCTTGTTAAACCTGCAATTCTATGCTCTTTAGACCATCCTGTATTTCTCCCCTCGTACCTACCCACAAGAATACACACACAGGTTATTTTTATAGATGGCAGATTCTGAAGCTGAAATGTTTATATGTGTGAAATGTTAGTAAATACACTATGTGCAGAGGCAAGCCAGTAAAAGTCTGGAAAAGGCCACGAGTCTGCACTTTCATTCAGTTCATAAGTGCATTCTGCCATTGATTACTAAACCCAAAGGTGCCACCAACTGGGACCAGGAGGCAGGATCTTTTGTATTGTAGATTTGTCAGTAACTTAACTGCATCGCTAATAAAAGCTGTTGGACTGTAAAAAGTAGACCTAGGCAATATCAACAAACCTTCCTGTGTTGTTTTTGCATGGATGGATAATAATGGACCACTCAAAGTATCCTCAATTCTCCGGTGTCCATTTTCAGCAGCGAGTGACTACATGGACTAATATACATCTAATATATGGGCTCTTATGAAGACAGGATTAATTTAAGATTACAGATTTCCATACATATTAATATTATGAAACCTTTTGTTTATTTCATGTAATTACTTCTAATGAAATATATTGAATGTCACATGTGTAGTCATATTTAGGCTACACACTCTAGGGAATAAAACCTCATCTTTATTTTGATGTGTGTGTTCACCAAGTGACAAATAAAGGCTTTAAAATTGGATGAGATCTATTTGTGTTTTGTTGGAAGTGGCTCATAAACGAACGTCATGAAGATGGAGGACGTTCAGCCCACCCCCATCAGAAAGCGCTTGGCTACTCTTGCCCATACAGTGAGCATTAATCCCCGTTACGGGCGGGCGGTAATCAACACAATCAGCATGTGTTCTGTGCTGTCACAAAGTCAGCAAATTACCTTCTGGAGGACTGTGTGAGCCGCTGGAGCTCCTACAGCCCTGGCCCAAAAATACAGGCCTGTGGGTGGACAGGAGCACGCAGCCCTCCCTGGTCTCACCTGGACTCTTCACACAGTTGCCTCACGCGCTTTCAAAACATCTTGAGAATGTAACTGAATCACAGGATGCAGAAACTGACTTAATTTACAACCTACACTTTTGCCACTTTGGCCTAGCCTGAGGGGCCCTATTACTCACTGCTGTAGATATGTATTCAACCCGTGTGACTATTAACAGCATCAAGGGTTGCTGGGTAATCTTCTTACGCTTTTGTACATGTTGCCTCCAGGTATCTGCGCTGGACCATGCAGTTCCTTCCAAACGCTTCAGATAATGGGGAAGCAAATCCGGGGTGGCTCAGAGATGTATGTATGTATGTATGTATGTCACATCCCCAGAGCAACGTGCTACCCCTGCGCTCAGACAAAATGCTGGAAGATGTGAACGAGCTGCCTCACAAATGCTTAATAGATGATTTGGTATCCTATCCAGTTCATAAGGCCCCTGCAATGTGCCACATTCGGTTTTGTCAATGACTGCTGAAGGCTTTTGAATGGAAGGAGGAGAAATGCAACATGCAGGAATCAATATGAAAGAAAACTGTATGAGTAGAAGCTGGAATGGAATTGGAACATTATTACCATAGCTTTCAGTTGACATGCAATTGCAATCAGTACAACCAGTGCAACAGCATTAAGCAGACAAAAAGCCGCATGGCTAGACCAAATGAGATCAAAATCAATTGGACCATTGAAGAGTAGGATCAAATGGTTGTTAGAGTGAGGCTGAGATGGCCATAACCGGCTCTACTTCTTCTTTGGTGAGGCAAAATCTAAGTGCCAGACCCCTGCTGCACAGCCCTCTGGCATAGGCTCGGCAAAGGCACCATCATTAACATCATCAGAGTCTCTTTAAAAAGGGTTTTCCACCCACATAATGACACACAGGCTCAGCCCTACCCGGCCACCCCAGTTCTCACAGCTTTGTGCTCCAATCGTAATTATTGGCCTTCCTCAAATAAAGCTCTTTCACTTTGACGTGATTTTCCGTTTGACAGGTCAATGGTGTGGTTGGAGACTGCTAAATGCATGTGATGCTGCCAATGCTGACGGAGAGAGCAAATTAACAAATGAAAATAATTGCTGATTCAGAGATTTTAATGAGCCTATGAGGGTGGGTATTTCTTTGTGAGATTAATTTTCCATGACACTCCCCAAGGTTATAGACAGTGAATCTGTCTTTGCACTTGCCAGGAATCATAACAAATGTCAAATGATCTTCAAAGTACTGCTCTTTGACGCTGTTATACAAAAAAAAAAAACTCCTACATAGATGTAGACAGGGATTGAATTGAAACTGAGACAGAAAACAATAACACACTCTTACCATTAGCATGTCGCTGGTGAGTGAGTTGGCCAGGTCTGACACTGAGGAGCGGCCCGCCTCGTCTGGTGTCTGACCCCTGGGGCTGCTTCCTGGCTTGTTGTTGGCGCCCCTGAGGGAGAGATGCGGGTGTCATTGGATGGGAAGGAGAAAGGGAGGATGGAGGGATCCCTCCTCTGTTCCAGGAAAAAAGGGCTCCATAGATTTGCACTGAGGAGATACCAGACACTGGGATATAGACACCTGAGAGTCGCCCCATGAGTCAAGAGGACCTACCTGGGCTTATCCATACAGGAGGGGTCAAATGAGGATTACACCAGAGAGTCTATAGTACTGAGATAGCAGGGGTCACATTTTGGTAACACTTTGCTTAATCCCAGTATCCATAAAGCATTTTAAACATATTTATAAATGTTGATTACCGGTAAGTATTAAAAATGCATCACAGCAACTTACACAAGCCTAGATAACTATTCATAAACAGACAGAGACTACACTTATAAAACATTACGAGGCAGTATAAGCCCAACACAATGGTTATTATGAAAGCTTGTATGGAATCACATACGGCCCCATAAGGAGCATTTGGTGAATAACCAGCATTTCACATCAGGCCAAGATGTCAACAGTGCCATTATAAAGAGGTAAAGGAAGTTACGCATTCTGATACTTCAAGCTGTAAGGGCTTATAACATAACATTGAAACGCTTTATGAGTGCAGTCATTACTATGTAGAAATAGTCATACAGACTTCATACATGTCAATCATTATGAGGCATTATGAAGACTTTATAACCCTTTATGTATGTGTTTATAATGCTTTATGGACACTGGGTGTAAGTAAAGTGTTACCCAAATGTCTTATAGGAGAGAGAGTCAGTTCATAGACCTGACATTCTAATCCAAATGGTACATATGAACTTCAATCAGTGAACCAAACTCCATTGTTTCTTACATTATACATGGGGCTGTGCCGATTCATTCAGTGGTCGTCATAACAACCATAGCACCGAAAAAAGTGCATGTGGAAGAATAAGAGGCCAACAGCTGATTTAGAAATAATATATCCACTTGGTAAGAAGCATAATGGAGACAAACCTCTAAATCTCTTATCTCTATGACCTGGAAAGCAGGAAGAAAGAGTGTTTGTAGACATACACTCAAGTTCCAGGCTCATGTAAAATGAATACCCAGAGTACTAACAGTGCTTGTGCTTCCATACACTACACACTAGGCAAAGGGACAGAGGGCTGGGTGTTATTTCATCTCTCTCAAGTCACAGTATGGAGGCACAGAGGCTGATGCAACTGCTGTACTCTGCTCTACAATTGCCCTGAAAGAAAAATGTATTGAAAGCTACATGAAAGTAAAAAAGGATGTGTTGGATCCTTGTATGCTCAAGTTTCTGAAGAAGAACGCAGAATAATGAGATGAGTTGCAAATGCATCCCTGGCAAATTTCATAGAGATAATGGCCAAGAATGAAGGAGAGAGAGAGAAATTGAAAAGAAACAAAAAGACAAAGAGAATAAACCTATATAATAGGGCAAGCTGGTGAGAGAGGGACAAATAGCACAAATAAGAGCGGGAAACACAGAAATGACACCAGGCACGCTGAGAAATAACACTAATGATAGTGTGTGATGAGAAAGGGAGAATGAGAAACGGGCGAGGATGAGTTATGAAACGTTACGCGCGAGGAGAAAGGAGTGATCACAGGAAGGTGCTGTGAAAAGAATGAAAGGAGAGTGGGTGGAGGATTAGAAGATTTATCTGTGACAAGGGGAAAAAGACCGACAGAGAGATTTGTCAGTTAGGAGTCGGAGGATTAACAGAATGAACTTAAAGCAAGGCACACTTCAACACAATTCACTCAATGCTGTAAAAGAAAGGGAGGAGGGTAGAAAAAGGAATCGAAAGACACCTGGAAACGCCAGCAACAACCACAAAAAAAATACCTCAGTCTGAATAAACCAAGAAGAAGAAAAAGAAGAAGAAGAAGAAGAAGAAGAAGAAGAAAAGAAATTGTTACCACAGACAAAAGAACATACCAACTTAAGATAAACACACACAAAAGGAAGAGGGTGAGTGAGGAAGAGAATGGCTGGAGGCAGAGTGGCGGCAAGGCTGAAAGAAGAAAAAGAAGTAGGAGAGAGAGCTGGAGGAGGAGGAGGAGGAGGAGGAGGAGGAGGAGAAGAAGAAGGCAGGGATTGTGAAAAGACATGCTTTTAGAAAAGACAAGAGGCAACAGCATTTTGGCTGTCAAATATAAATAATCAAAGAGATTAACAATGAAACTGAAAAGGGGAGAACGGAACTGTTTGATCTACATGAGTGCGTGTGTCCTGTTATGTGTGTATGCAAATGAAGACCTATTCACTTACTGAAGATGCTACTGCCAAGCAAGTTTCAGCAATGATGCCAGCAGATGCAGAAGCACGCTCTGACCTTTTGGCTAAGCAAACGCAATGAAATGTACATTTCCACTACTAAATGTTCCTTGGGCACACTGGAAAGACTACCAGCACAAAATCTAAAGTAAACTTGATTTTCTTTTGTAATAGGAGAGAACATTACATAATCTCAATTAAAAACATGATTACAAAATCCCCATGGGGATTTGGGATGTAGTATCCCTTCTTTGAACTTTGTAGCATGCAGGGATGAGCTACCGTGGTTAAGCCAAAGTAGGATTCAGTTTCTCAGTGTTTTTTTTTTTTTAACAAGACCACAGAACACCCCATCCCCTCTCAGATTTGGTGTGAAGGAGATGATGTAACACTGGTAGCTAGGTTCTGTAATTAGGGAGGAACAACAAGCATAATTTTGAACAGAAGAATCGTGTTAATAAACGTATCAAATAGCCTAGTAGAAAAACCACAAGAAAAGCAACAGCATAATGAGAGAAACATAATATGGGCGGTGATATGAGCTAGCGGCCGAAGGCAAAGAGTAAAATGTCTAAAGATCTCCAAAGCTGTGGTTAAATGCTGGCTAAGCAGGTGGACAGCTCCTTTTGCGACACATAAGATGACGTGCTTGGCTATTACGGCAAGCAATGCTGGGCTAGAGCCTAACTATGCAGATGCTTTGGTCCACAAAGACTGAGTTGGTCTTTGATGCCAAACGCTCATCCCAGTGTGTTCTAGCCAGCCTTGACCACCCTCTTTTTCCTTCCTGCTTCAGGAGGCTTTACTTTATCAAAGAACTATTCATTTTGAACCCCCTCCATCACACTCTTCCTCTTCTCTCCATTCAGGGGGAGGGGCAGGTCTGCCCGTGTTTCAGCACAGCAGCCATTTTCCTGTTTGTCCAGCATCGAATTTCACCCCGTTGGAAAACCTCTCTGAGGTCTCAGTTCAGGTTAATCAGGGAGCGGGCTGCACCCACACACCAATCAGGGAACCTGTCCCAATATGAGTCAGCTCCACTTAGGCTTCAGAGTACAGCCACAATATTGAGACAAAAACAATGGAATTGACTCAGGTATGCAAGACGGGTGGGCATCTGTCCCCAGCACCACGCTGATAAGAACAAATGCCAACGAGCCGCATGAGATATGTCATCTAATCCATGCTGACTTCACATTCCACTGGGCTTGGCAGTGGGGCTGTCGGAGGTGCCAAAGCTAACACACTGTTTTCTGCTGGAGGGCTGACACAACGAGGCATTGTGTCAGTTCAGGCCATTTCAGCCTGCAGTGGGTGGAGGCTGCCAGAGAGGGGCGATGGAGCCCAGACAAAAGACGGCCATCCCCCAAAATGCCACCAGCGAAGGAGGTTGGACCGTTGGCAAGGCAACGGCTGAGAGATGGCGGGCACACCTGGGATGTGTGGAAAGGGAGGCTTTCCAGTGGGGTCACACGGGCCAGCAGACAGACACACACATCACACATCAAGAGCAAGACTACAGGATATATCACAGGTACAGGTCAGCCCATCGCTGGGCTCCTATGCCCATGCATGCACAACTACACTATCATTCTATACACCTACATGTACGCATGCTGTCAGTCATACTCTTAAGGCTGCTAGAGTTAACCACGGCCTGTGATAATATCCTTGTCTGTTAAAACATTACCTGCGCCACCAACCAACTTGACAGGTGTGGAGGGGAGCCAGTCTGCACCAGGGCTGCTGAGAGATTCCATAGGGACAAACCCCGCCAGAGCATCCCATCCCATCCCATCACACACACACCCCACCATCATCACACCTGAGCTTGCAGAAGAAACAAAAACACACTCAAACACACATACACAAGCTCACAAATATAGCTATAGTCACACATAGAAACTTTTCTGTGTGTTGTGTTGGGAATTTCTCCATCAATCTTGGCATGTGGCCTTCAAATGAACATAAATCCACTCTCTTTGTGCTCTCTCTCTCTCTCTCTCTCTCTCTCTCTCTCTTTGCAACCTCTCAGTCAGTGCCTGACCATACAGCTACAGTCTACAGAGGCTGCCAGGAGCTCTAAGGCAGGCTGGAAACCAGGCTGAAATTATATTACTCCTGACCCCGCATCATAACCATGACATCCCAACAGTGCTGTGAAAGAAATGGTTGCAGTTCAAGTCACCATGGCGACAGCAGTTTCCTCTAGGGGTTTATAGTGAAGGCAAGGACACAAACTGCCTCGAAGGGTTACTGTAACCACGGCATGGAGTCCTTTCTGATCGTGGCAAGCCATTAAAGGCTATCATTCTTCTTTCACGTATTAAAAATGATCTACCTCCAAGGCAAGACAGACTTTATGGGCATGTGTGCAACGTGACCCAAACCTTGAGAAGCACATTATGAGAAATAAAACATAATCTCTTGAAACCATGGTTACCCATGCTTTTGAAAGGTGCAACAAGCCTGCTTTACAAGACCTTCAGGACCTTCAGTCACACCCTCCAGAGCTGGAAGCCAGAGTGCGTTTTGAACAGCCTGTGGGCATGTTCCTGCCCGCCGATGCCCTCCCTCTGACCCTGCTCTCGGGCCGTTTGTGGTCCTCAGATGGTGCTCGACCAACCTGCCAGCTGCTGTACTTCCAGCCGTTTCTCACTGAATTCGCTGAGGAGAACACCACCAGAGCCATTGTTTTTGCTGAAGACTTGCCAAAAGCAAAGACAAATGATGTAAATTTGAGTCACAGTACACTGGGCAAAACTAACAGAGCGGGCCTTGGGCCCAAAACAGTGAATACCCACCCAGACACATCACCTAATCAGAGGCTCCATTCAATAACGGAGGCATGTTCCTGAAGCACATTTTGTGCTTATTCACCAGTGCAGGGCATCCATTCTTCATGAGACACTGCTACAGTGAGATGGAACGGTAGAACGCTAAGACCTTCTTCAGCAGTCTTAACTCCTAAATCTGAGATTAAAACACTACATGAGATGGAGCTTGGCTGGCTGTCCTGTAATCCAACACACTGTCTAATTACTTTTCTTTTCTTTACCAAACAGGAAAGGGGAGGGGAGGGGAGGTGGCATCAAGACCAGAACATGCAGTAGGCTGAGAACTAACAGAAGATTGAGACTTTAAAGGATGCAAATTCAAGGTGTTCAGTCTGTCATTAGGGTTGGAGACAGAATCCCTTATGACATTGGTCTTTTGAAAACTTACAAAACTTACAAAAGACAAAGGATTACATTATTAAGCTGTTATAAATCCAATGGTATAACACTGCTAAACATTTTTGACTTTCATAGAGGCTTAACAATGGGCCTTAATAATCTTGAGACTCTTCACACATTCTGTGTAAATCACTTTGCTGAGTAAAATATGACTTCTAAGTTTACAACCAACATATATTCACCTTGTCTCATTTTCATAAACATTTGACTGGGATTTGGTTGGCTCCAGACACATAATTTGGTTGATCAGAGGTTGAGCAGGTTGCTAAACATATAGAAAGAAATGCTAGCCTAGCTATACTGTATGACATCGACATCTAGCCTGGTAACGAATGTGACACTGTAACTCCATATTTAAGCTTTCCCAGGCCCTGTATCAGCTAAATCCTGTAGAAGCTACAGGAAACTGACTGCTTTCCCTGGCCTAACACTAATTCGCAGTCGGCAAGCTAATTAGCTTCCCTCAGCTTCAACTAATCCAGCGGTGATCGTGGCCTCGGAGGGCATCCTGCCTGGTGGCAGGGGAATGTTTCGCCAGGTCTGTGCCTGCAGGCCCACGGGAGCAACAGTCCTCGCGAGACCTTATCAGTTAACCAGGCCTGAGGGACAAGCCTCTCAGGGGAGGGATGGCTTTTGCGTCACCAGGAGTCACAGGAGTACATAACTCACAGATAGTCTCACACACATACATACACACACAAACTACTTACCATAAATATCTATATAAATTCAAAAAGCACACCATCTGGAACGAATGATCACGAACACATACATCATTACTTATCATCAGATGCTAAACCAAATGATCTGTACACAACACACGCACACACGCACACACACACACACACACGCACACACACACACACACACACACACACACACACACACACACACACACACATACCTACACACAAACACACACATACCTACACACAAACACACACACATTATACTCCATCCCGACACCTGAACTCTGCACTTTTGACCCCGTGCTTCACCTGCCCTCGGCCCTGAGCGCTGACCTTTTTCTTCCATCTAGCTGAGATGCAATCATTGGCGTGGAGGGGGACCCTGTCCCAGGAGGACTGAATCTGCTGGACTCCCTCGCTCACAGAGCAGTCCTTAATTCATTTATTTAGTCAAAAAGACACGGTGCTTCTCAACAAACATTAGCCAGAATAAAGATAGGTCTCTGCAGTGCTTAGCTTAACCCACTCCCTGCTCCAGTTCCCCGACGCCATGTGAAGCACTCGACAGCAGCCCGCCCAGCGGTGGCCTGTTTAACACTGTCTTATTTATCTTTTGTTTGGCCATAGAGCCAACTTGCTGGCTGTCCTGAGATTGAATTAAATCTGTTGCTCCACAGACTGTGAGATAAGGGCAGACATTTTGGCGAAGGCAAGGGAGAAGCGTCTTAAGTCACAAATGCATTTCTACGGTCTCAGGGCCTTATCACAGCAACACTAAGATGGTTCCTGGTTACGGTGAACCAGTGATTCATGATTCCGCTACAACTTGGTTTGCATAATGGAAATGACAATTTAACCTCCCTTCTATTTGTAATCTGTATGTATTTATACAAGGCAAACAGTCTGAAACCACAATCTGCTGTTGATAAAATGATGCTTTGCTTTATCTGGGGGGGGGGGGTCTGAGAGCAAACAGAGGCAAAGTTTGTCATGCAGAAAATGCACTTATGAGCCACAATATTATCCATTACCACAACAGCTGCAAACACTGTTTGTGATATGAACATCTTTATGAGGCGTTGTTCTTGTGAGTGGGTGAGAATTGCGCTGTGCGCAAAAATGGAGTGGAGGAAATAACTCCCATGATTCCCTCTGAGCAATCTGGATCTCCCTTGTGGCAGATCAAATGTAATGGACAGAACCCGTCCCCAGGGAGAGCGAGCGCTTTGTGTGTACGTACGCAGAACACTGCACTTATTTCCCTTTTTCTCCTGATTCTTTTCACCATTTCTTCCTTGTTCCCTCGGTGTGTCTTCATCTACCCATCTATCAATCTCTCTGTCTATCTGCTTATGCCTCCCCTCTGTCCGGGCTTTAATATAAAACGTGTGAATTTATGAGGGTGTTTTTTTGCTTGGATGTGAAAATCCGGGTATGCCAGTTCCACTGCTCACTGTCACATGTGTGTGGTGTGTCTGGCTGTGTGCGTGTGTGTGCATGTGTGTGTGTGCGTGTGTGTGTGTGTGTGCATGTGTGCGTGCGTGTGTGCGTGTGTGTGTGTGTGTGTGTGTGCGTGCGTGCGTGTGTGTGTGTGTGTGTGTGTGTGCGTGTGCGCGTGCGTGTGTGTGGCATGGTGCTCTCTCTGTGGCCGTGGGGAATTTTCATCTCCCTGCTCTGATATTCAGCGGCGATGCAGATGTAACCCAAACCCCGCGCCTGCTGACAGTCATGCAGCCTGACAGCCCACCACAGCACTGACATCATCCCATCAGAGAGGCAGTCAACACCTCAGGACGATCCGCCGCGCAGAAGGGGGAGGAACGAAAGGTGAGTTGGGGAAGAACGAGGGCTCGCCAGAGAGAGAGGGGGGGGGGGGACAAGAAAAGCCTGATGGCTGAGGTGACAGGAATATGGGGCGTGGGGTGGTGGTGTTGGGGGGGGGATTAATACAGCCAGGCGGGGACTGAATGATGGAGAGGGGCGTTTGAGGAAGGAAGAGCTGAATAATGAAGGAGGAGGGAGAGAGACATGGAGTGGAACCAGATGATGGAGGGAGAGAGGGAGAGAGGAGGGGCCGGTCCATGGCGACGGCATGCATCCATAAACATACAGTAACCGGGGGCCACGTCGCGCCCGTGCTGACGGTCCGGTACAGGGCGCCTCAAATGAGATCCCCCACTGCCTCGTTGCTGACATCACCCCCACCCCAGACAGTCAATGGTGATGGATGAGCCTCGGGGTCGCGGCGGCAGCCCCGTCAGCGATTAAAAGCCAACGGGAACAAAACACTCCGACACCTCCCCTCCATCCAGATCCCAGTTAATGGAGCCGTCAGGGGGTACCCGACCTCCAGCTGTACAGCACCGCCACCGCCTCCTGAAGCTGAAGCGCACCGCTGTGAGCTACTCCAAGTCTGAGTTCCCGTGGGTGCGGCTGGTGTTCAGTCTGATTTTCCAGTCCCTCGCTTTAATTAGGGATACCCCTTTGCATGTTACAAAAAAGCCCCTCTCGACTCCCAACCTTGAGATCCCCCTGTGTATTCTGGTTCTTCTTTTGCTGTATTCATTACGTAACACTTCTCTGAGGATCCCTGCGGACCAGCAGAGGCCCCCACCAGTGGTCAAATCTTTGAATAAGGGGGCATGCTGAGACCTGGCCTGGCCTGGGGGGGGTTTGGATGTGAGTTTGGATGTGTGTGTGTGTTTGCGTATGGATGTGTGTGTGCGTGCCCTCTCGGCTGTTACACTCCGTTCATTAAGAGTCACTCTTCCTTGGCTGGACAGATGCCACCATGCACTACGTTTTCATTTCAATTCAATTAATTTTTACAGAAATGAAATGAGCTGCGGCGAAGCGACAGCACCCTGCCACACGCAAAGTTCCACTGTTTGCACTCAGGAGGAGACTCTTCAAAGGCGCATGGATTATATAACCCCATCTTTATTTCATTATTTCACTGTTCTGACTCAAACAGCATAGCACTCAGCGCTAGCAGCAAGAAGCTGCCAGAGACAGAAGTGGCATTTATAAAAATTCTTCTTTTTGCGCTGACCTACATTTGTTGTTTTTAGCCCAACTCTCGCTCAGCTCAGGCAAGTCGGCTGAAACCTAAATACAAGAAGAGGCTGCTCCAATTGGAGGTCAAAGCAGAACAGAGGCTGCCTCCTCATCTCATTCCAATGGCTGAAGACACTGTGGGTAAACACTCTCCAGTAGAAGTCATTTTATATAAGGAGCTCACATGGTTTTCTAAAGGCATGAACAAATGAGACTGAAACAAAAACAAATTGAGTTCATGAGTGCATTCAAAGAAAGAGCTTGTTGCGGCCTGCACTTGTCAGGTCATGCAAACATCACCAGCTGGAGGGCATCTGGTTCTGAAACGGGTGTGACCCAGATCAAGGACGGATCCACGCCGACTGTTAGCTGCTATCTGGGCAACATGGTCCAATAATCCCCGGGGCCAAAAGCTATAAAAAAAACCCCGCCGTTCTCTTATTCAGTGGACATGGAATAGATGCAATGACATGAGACATTCGGACCAGAGCAACACAGCGTGGCTCCAAAAGCGTGGCAAGCAGGAGGAGCACTGGCCTAAGCTGAAGGTAGTGGAGCAGGAGTGCATGTAAGTCAGCCTTTCACAGTGGGCCCAGCTCGTGGAGCAGGGGAGAGGGTTAAGACTTTATTTATGTCTTGTGCCTGAGCTTGTGCCTGTGCATGTCTGGAGGGGGGGGTGGATGGATGTGCGCGCGCGCGCAGTAAGCCCCGGTACTGTCACGCTTGGCCAACCTTTATTTCCATATCACGGGGATGCTGGCGATACTGAGCTGCCGTGTCCTGGCTTGGCAGCCCTGACGGAGTGTGTTTGTCTGTCTGTCTATGTGTGTGTGTGTATGTGTGTGTGTTTGTGTGTCTGTGCGTGTGTGTGTGTGTGCGTGCGTGTGTGTGTGTGCGTGTGTGTCTGTGCGTGTGTGTGTGTGTGCGTGTGTGCGTGTGTGTGTGCGTGTGTGTGTGTGTGTGTGCGTCTGTATGTGTGTGTGCGTGTGTGTGTGTGTGTGTGTGTGTGTGTGTGTGTGTGTGTGTGTGTGTGTGTGTGTGTGTGTGTGTGTGTGAGTGTGCCTGCATCTGGGAGCCTGGTTACTGCTTAGTGTGATTCTCCCCGACAGAGCGACTTAAGCTGGCCGCCTCAGCAGGCTGCTCCTCCTGCAAAAGGCCATGCAGAGTGGTGGCATCCCCAACAATGAGACAGAGGGGAGAGGAGAGGACTGGTTCTGTGTGCACCGCATCATGTTGATTCACCATCTCCAATCAATACTGGACAACCACCTCATTTCACAGCTACAGAGGTGCCAATTAACATTAAAGAAAATGTTGTATCATACAGGTGGAAGAAGTATTCAGATTTTAAGTAAAAGAACCAATACTTTATGGTAAAAAACACTTCAAAGTATTAACCCATTATGACCTGAGGTGCCCTATAAAAAGCACTCTAAAACCTTTATTATTTGAAAACAACCTCCTGAAACGTGAGGGTTTTCTGAAAAAAAAACACTCACTAAAACCTTTATTTCTCAGCCTCTGTAACAGATAGAAACATGAAATAAAAAATTAAAAACATCTAAGAGCTTAAATATTTGTCTTTAACTGGACATTATAGTGTTATTGTGTTTGCTCAACACTATTAAAAATAAATACATTTACGGCACTGCATGAACATAAGTGGCAGTGTCAAAACAACGTGGCACTGTAATAAAAAGTCATCATCTACTGTTTGTCTTGATGTGTACAGCCTCGTGGCACTGTCTTGCAGCCATAGCTGGTGGGAGTGGCACAAGCACCAGTGCCAATCCTTGACAGAGCACACTCCCTGTAGACCCTTGTCTTCTGAGTCTCTCACAGTCATGTTCAGATGTGTCTCTCTCAGGTACTCTTGGTTGAGGAGCACTTTTTCGTCACTAGGGTAACACGTTCCTATGCCAAGTCCTCCAGCCCGCTCTTTGGGTCCTAATTTGACAGGATTGCCCATTGCCCATCAATGAAATTGGGGCCCTACGTAGCCACTCTTGTACTTGGCTATGGATGTTTTTAGTCCAGAAATGTATGCATTGTAGCATCGGACAGCAAGTAAAAAGAGGAAGAGACTCCTCCACCATTTCTTTGTGCAATGCTTGAACTGATAATATCTAACCATCTGATGCAACAAATCCATACCTTAATGTATTTTTGGTTGTCGGTAAAGAATGCTGGCACTCCAACCTTGGTTTGGTTGTGCTCTTGCTTCTTTCTCTTGACTGACCCTTTCTTAGTGGGATCAGGGTAATTAGATAGCACCATGACGGCCCTGGAGTCCTGCCAAACACAGAAAGTGAGGTCGTCCTTTTGAACCACTTTGAATTCATGTTTGCCCAACGATGCTTGCTTGCTCAGCGTTCTGATTTTTAGGAGCATCATGAACAGTGCCACAGGCGTCCAGTCCAAGGCTCTTGGTGTCCTGGAAAAGCTCCACCAGCGAGTAGAAGTCGTGTATTACAATGGGCAGATTGGACCCATAGTACGGGTCTGGCTAGATCCATGACGACTCGGTGAGCAAGTCCCTTCTCCTGTGTCCCTTCTCCTGTGTCCCCTCACGGACTTGGAGATATGTGACATGGCCAGTGGTGCTCTGGGTCATGACTCACACCTCATTCTGTTGGTGTGAGGGGGGGATACTGATGGAAGGTGAGTCATAAATTTCACCCAGCTCTCCTCTATTGTGTCAAAGCCCTTCACCTCATAAAGTGACTGAAATTGACTGGTGAGGTAGTTGAGAAACCGTTTTAGTTTCCACAGCTTGTCAGAGCGGTCCAAGTGATGTGCTTGGTTATCTTGTAGGTGAAAATATTTGCTTGTCATAATTTGTTATTATTATTTGTATTACCCGCCTGATCATTTAAAAATCTGTCCCTTGACATGGCTTTGGGGAAGGTTGTCTGAGAGAGCCACTTATTTTGTCACCAGTAATCTCTCCTTGCTGGCAGCTGAAGAATGCCCATGGTGACACACAATGAATGTTTAAATTTCTTTCACCGTAACAGGTGTCCACTTACTGCTGGAGATTCAGTCCTTCTTTGTTCCGCATATGGATTTGTCTCCGTCACAAGTCCCAACCATAGTTCCTCAGTGAAAACCCCCTTATCACCTGGCACTTCAATCTTTACCCCTGGCTTGTGGCGATACTCACTCTTAAATGAGGTGATAGTTCCCTATTTTCCAGTCATCTTGGAATCCGACAAGCTCACATACATCCTCCGCCTCCTGCTTCCCCTCAAACGTGTCTCTCATCCAGTGAGCCTTGGCTATCGCGTCAACAGTCACATCAGAATCTGGGTCTGAAATTGAAATTGAATCTTCTAATTAAGTGGTCACCAACCTTTTTTGGCCAAAGATCACCGACCTCTGCCTTGGTGACAGGCAAGATCTACTTATTGAGACGTTGAGAGAAAAAGACTGTCCAGACTCCAGACTGTACTTACAACTTAACTTTGTATTTGGCCTAATTGTAATTGAAAAAAATGAAAAAAGTTAACAAATATTTTCCTTTTTATGTTTATGCACTGAAATTAAGTAATTTATTGTGTTCTTGGTCACATCAATTTCCCTAAACCACGATGTTAAACAATCTTTGTTTTCAGATCATTTGACAGTTGTTTTGAGGCCCCCATGTTGCCACTCTTCAAAGGTTAGAATCAAGGAGAAGCACATCTTGCAATTGGCTACCTTAAATACTTTTTCTAATGATTGGATGCACCTTTCTATGGAATTGAAGGCGTAACAAGCCAATCAGACTAATTATGTGTTGCAATTATTCAGTATTGAGTAGTTACAGGTATTCAAATCATTCAAATGATTAGGGTTCCTAAATATTTGCACAGCCTATTTTTCACATTTGATTTCATTTCACACAATTAAATACTGCTACACTAAATATCTTTGTCTGGAAAACACCCCAGTACTCAGTGTTAACTAGAAAATGAATAATATACCACTGTGATCTTTTTTTGGTGAAGACAGTATGTACAGTAAAAGTAGGCTGCGTGCATATTAGTATTTCAAAAACCAACGTGGTAAGTGGAACGTAGTGGGAGTGCCTGATAACTAACATAAGCGCAAACGTACTCATGTAACGTGTCACCGTAAACATTAATATTAATATTTAGAAACACGTTGCAGTGTTAAACGAGTCGTAGAAGTTAAAATAGACAAATATCTGTCTCGAAAACCGTTCGTTTGGGTAAGCTAATACATAACGTTAATCTATAAATAGACTTAGGATATCGTATTTTTTAACAAACTGGCCGACAACCAACATAACTACGACATCAAAGAGAGCTTGAGGATGTTATGCACGCGAGTTGAGCCTAGTTTTCAAGGTAACGAGTTGTCAGAATGTTGGAGTTCGTTGGAAATCTCTCTACATTGGTCAGACATTCTGCAACTTTACCCAATCCGACTGAACATGTTGAACTCATCCGACAGTACCCGACATTGACCAACAAACACCAACTGCTGGCGCACACTGACCCAACTGTTGGTGTTTGTTGGCGTTTGTTGGAGAATGTTGGCGTTTTTCGGGACAGTGTGCAAGCTGCTTTAGAAGGGGCATTTAGTGGGAAAGGCTGAATTTGTGAGAAATCGTTGGTGATTACGTTCACATAAACTCTACAAACATCCTCAGGCGGAGATCTTTTCTGACGTTAGTCCGTAAGAAAACATTTCAGAAGACACTGAATTATTATGGAGATCGACAGGGAAAGTCTCCGAGATCGACACGTCGATCGCGATCGACGGGTTTGGTGACCACTGTTCTAATTCATTGTTGTTCTCATCCTCAAAGTAACTGCTGTACTCTGTATTAATGTCAGTCCCCTCACTCAGGTCGTCAGCCATGTCGCTGTCTGAAGCACAACTTTAGAAACTCTTTTGCAGTCCACAGAGAGGCTAAGAGGCTAAAAAAAGTATATATATATACAGTATATATAAATACATTTCTCATAATGCATTTTGCCTCCCCACCTGTACTTCAGCTCAATTGTTGGGAAATTAACTATTTTTTAATGCACCACCATGTACATTTCTCAGTGTATCTAGGAGCAACAACCATAATTTTGTTGTACCATCTTTGTTCTTCCTCCATAATATTTTAAATCTAACTCCTTACATGAGTTTGATGTGTTTTTCAACAAATATGACCACCTGCTCCAGTTCCTTTGTGTCATTATTACACCCACTTAACCTTTTCTCTTTTATGTTTCATGGCTTTTAATTAGAGTGCTGAACAGAGGCAAAGGTGCTCGATTTTTTGGTATCATCAAGCTCAAACTGTCACACACTATCTTCATTTATGTGCGGGTAATTGGAAATAGAATGAGTTCTACACCTAATTTAGATTTAAATTTCCTCCTTCGCTACAAGCCATGTTTGAGGAAAACTACACGTAGTTTGGGGGTGCTTTTAATGGTACTGCTGGGGGTAATGATGGTGTTGTTTTGATGGTGTTTCTGCTTGCAATTAAACATGCTCCCAAGTAGCCAGGGGCGGCGCCAGGGGGGGGGCTAGGGGGTGCTATAGCCCCCCCTGGATTAGCCATAGCACCCCCATAGCACCCCCAAGAAAATAATGGTTTATTTATTATTGTTATTTAATTTAATTCTGCGTTCTTAATTTAATGTATTGTGTGATAATAATATTTCAATCACAAAAGAAAATAATAACAGATTGAAATGAACAGATTGTTCACGTAGCACGACACAGACACGTCGCATGCGTGAACTTTGACGTTTCCTGACGATTGAAGGAGAAAGAGAGCTAGTGCACTGTCAAAGCCAAAGTCAAAGTCAAGCGGTAGTATCAACAAATTCACAATAATGGATCGGTTTTTGATACCCATCCACGAGTAGAATAATCATGTGACGTTGAAGAAGAAGAAGAAATGCAAGGGGTATCGGAATCTGATTTAGAAGAAGAGGAACGTCGTGGTCAAAGAGTTTAACCTTACACCTCTACTGAGGGTGCTAGCCGTGCTACACCTGGTCTGCTGGGTTGCCCGGATTTTGGTTTTGCTTATGGCTTTTCCAGCATAGTTTTGTTTGCATTTTTGCCTGTTCTTTAAGAGTTTTATTGTACAATGATACAATGATCTAGCTCTGATTATTGTGTTTTTGAGTGCCTACTGTTTTGTTTCATTCACTTTTAAAAGGGGCCTGCATCTGTACACCGTTTAAGATTTAAGGTGGAACGGTCTTGTTAGATGTGTAACATTAATTAATGCGGTCTCTTTTGGGGATTTTTCTGGATCCGCCTTAAAAAATCAGAGATTCTAGCCTAGGACGAGCAGTCTGTCTGTGCTAGCCAGGTATACATAAGCTTCTATGTTTTTATTGATTGTGACCTGACATAATATATACTTTTTGAAAGCATTTCTGACTCTTTGACTGTTTTAGTTCATTCTATCTGCTATTCTAATTTGCCCTCTTTAGTTTAGAATGTATTGAACTATTTATGTTTAGTTTAATTTGTCAGACATGGTAGTGGTGACCTGGTGGCCATCTGGCGCCAACTTTAACCCCCACTGAAGTAAGTGAAGTATTTGGGATTGCGGAATTTTGTCAGTGACCGTCGCAGAGGAACACGGCTATGTGTGTCCGTCGGAAGCAGCCTAATCATAATAATAATACGATCGATTTGTATGGCGCTTTTCATGGACCACAAAGACGCTTCAGAGAGCAAACATGTAAACAGATATGACGATATGGTGGGGAGGTGTTGTAGTAGAGAACCATGTGACACATATGCTATCACCCTAATTTCATAGCACCCTCGGTAAAACGCCGAGCACCCCCATAGCACCTGCAGAAAAAAATCTCTGGCGCCGCCACTGCAAGTAGCTTTCAATCAAACACATTTTCAAGGCTTTCCCTTTTTAAAGAACATAAAATATTTGCACTGGCAGGTCAAAACACAGCAGTGAAAGTACCAAATCAACAAAATTCCCAGGGCGTCTCAGTCGTCAACAAATATTTTCATCATTCTCCGAGAGCTCATCAACACTGATGTCTGCTCCAGCACATATGGTTGGCTGCAGCTGCCTATTCATATGAGGGATGGATTCAGGAACATTGGAGGGCTTCAAGCACTGAGCGACTCACTTCTACATGGGGCTCTGTGCACAGCCCATAGGCAGTAGAGGCCGTTGTAATTACCACATCCTATCATGCACAAGAGGAAAGGCTGCCTTTTTTTATTAACCAGAGACTGTGGAAGATATATTGTCATACATGAACTACATAAACTGAGCAGGCAGTTCAGAAGCTTCACAACCAGTGCTAACGGCATAATTGACATGCTAATTCGACGCAGTGTCTTTATGTGTTCATTTCAGTCTCTAATGTTTTCATTATATGGTCACCAGTTAGAGTGATGTGCTTTTTTGCCAGGCTTTTGGAAATGTTACTGAACTGATTTTTGTGGGTTTTTTTAACTCAGGATGTTCTTGGGTTATGTATCCAACTTTGAAAAGAAGTAGGTCAGTCATACGTTTCTTCATTTCTTCATGTTCATGTCACCTGTCATCATCACAGCGACGTTTACTTGGTTAAAGTGGAAGTGATGCTGTTTCAGACACGTCATCCAAACAACATGATGGCACACTTTCAAGATGCTATTGGCAATGGAGTCAACTAGGCTACTTTGTCCAGTTCCAGAGATCCAGTTGTTGTGCGGGGCCGTTTCAGTAGGGGCTCTAGGCACCCCAGAAGCACACCCCGTTGAGAAAGGTAATTGATCGGTGCTGATGTACATATTGATACAGATATCTGTCACCACCTGAAAAGGCAATTTCCTCATGGCTTTCCGTGACCAATTTCCAGAGCTGTTCAACAGTATAGCTCTTACATTATGTTGATGTATTAGTTGTTTCTGAAACTGATTGATCTGGCCAGGGCCTCCGAGGGGCTGTGTAGGCTCGATGGCTGGCTTCAGGGGGCCGTTATAGTGAGATTCATTTCTAACTGGGCCACAAGGGCTGCAGGGGAAAAGGGAGACAATTATTTCAACACTGCGTACAAGAACTTTGATTAACAGTTTCACTCCCCATGGAGTTGCTTGGTGGGGTTTATTTTTTTGTTCTCCCTTCCCAGGCCTGTGAAGAGGGCAAGAACAGTGGATGGTCCTGTAGCTCACTCTGTACCTTGCCCTGAACCTGCTTCCGCCTGCGTTTTTTAAACGTGCACCCTGTCCCGCGCATACATTTCCATCTATCTCCACCACGACTAAATGGCAGTCCGTGTAAACGCTCCACTATCCTGCCGTTTCGCCCTTGTAAGGGCACACAGCGGCACCGCAGTGAGATCGTGACCTTTAGAATGACACTGCAAAGAATCAGTGCCTTCCGCACAGAGTCCCCCGCACAGATTCCTATCATGCAGGGGCACACCTGCAGCACAGTCCTGTAGACGCTCTCCGAAATCCACCCTCAAATCTCTGGTTCTGTTTGATCTCCCAGGGCCTGCATCATGGCAGCGCATTGTTTTCTCTCTCTGTGTCTTTGGGGGATCCATCATCCGCTGTCCGCTGGTCCTCGTCAAAAGGCCAGTGGGTGGGCAGAGAGAGGCAGCCACTCATGGGGAGAGACGGAGGCCTGGACAGCGATGATGATTGAATGTGGTTATTAGTCGAGCAAGGACACTCTCCGCCGCAGCCTCGTGGACCCCCCTACGGGCCCAGACTGGCTGTGATTAAAGGCTGATGGTTGACAGATGTCTCCAAAGGCAGGGCAGAGGATGAAGAAGGTGCACTGGTCCCATCACTGACGGGTGTTATACTGCAGGGTTAAGGCTTTAACTGGGGTCATGACAATATGGCTGTGAAACATGGCTTTTATAGGGCCACAAGGTCTGCTCAGGCAAAAATGTCAGATGCCTATTTTAGCCTGCGTGTTCGGCATACCTCACTTGACGATGAGCGTGATAATGTCTTATTGGCTTTTACTAGACAGCACAATACATCACCGGAGATCTGCCTGAGAGAAGAACCCACAGCAGTGCCTCGATTAAATGATGTGGAGACACTCATGATGGAGGGTGCGCTGAACTTGATGTGATATCTACCATACCCATGTGGTGTGTACAGGCATGCTGTCAGACTCCCAGTATCCAAGGACACTTCTAGTAACTGAGAAGTTTGTCTGTTCATTTACCCTGCAGTTCTTTTCATACCTCCGTTTCTCACCAAGGCAGTGTGTCTGTGAAGTACGCTCGTCTGTGTCTGTGTGTGTGTGTGTGTGTGCGTGTGTGTGTCATAAAGAGCTGTCAGGGAATGGTGCCGTTGTGAGCGTCAGACGGAGGCGGGTGTATAAATAGCCGGGCGTGAGACGCCAGGGACCATGTTGCCATCTAATGAGCAGCACGCCCCCACCCGGCACCCCGTCACGACACCCCAACCCCCAGATCAAACCCTCACCGCGCTGATGAACACGAGAGGGAGAGAGAGAGGCGCCGAGGAGAAACCAGGCTGAAACTAGAGGGTGGAGAGAGAACGAGGGAGAGACGAAAGAAAAGAAAAGTAAACGTTAGAAGGGTAGAGAAAGGAGGGTGCAATTTGCATCGACAGTGCGGGGTAGAATTTCAGGAGACGACTGCAAGGTGAAAGCTTCCAGCGGAATATGTATGTATGGATATATGGAAAAGTAAGCATGTGTGCGTCACAAGAAGACAGGGCTTCATTATTTCTGTAATATGTGCTTGCTGTCTCTAGGTAGAGTAGGACAAGTTATTAGCAGATTGCTTGGTGATTCCCCTGAACATGCTGACATGAATGCTTTATGGGGAAATATGCACTTTCCTACAGTGACGAAGATAGACTCAGACATTCATCACTACCATAAGGCAGAGTCGGGCCCCAAGCCCCAATGGTGATTGCTGTCACCCCCCTAGCTGAGACCTATATCTAGGTTGTAAAGTTTGAGCTATGGCAGCTCTTGTGAGGTGGAGAATGGTAAGACATCCATACCATCTTCTTACCTGATGTGTCTGGACTCTGAAACTGCCTGAGAAGAATGCTGAATAAATCTTACCTGCAGAAAACAAGCTGAGTCAAGAGTTTTACCGAGCTGAGGAGAAAATAGTTCTTACAGGGCCATGGAGAGACGTCACCAGGACATGTTTTTCCACCGGGCCGATCTAGCTCAAATTGACCCCATTCTGCTCTCCCAAATGCTCTTGCTTTCTCAGCTAACAGGATGGGAGCTGACATTTAGCTGCTGGTTTATCCGTGCATAAATACAAATTAGGTCATTTCTAGCCCTTAATAGCGATGGCCACATGATCAGGATACACCATTTCATATTTCAAACATATTTAACCTTCACAACCCATTCACTAGGTTTGTCAATTGGCATTTTTAAAGGCTCAGGCCACCTAACAGATTTAAAATCTGCCAGTCACATTTGCCTTGAGCACCCAGCAGCTGTGGTCCGGCTTTCCCCTCAAGTAGCGTCACCACTGGCCAGAGAAGCAGCATCAGTCACACAGTCGCACGGAGGGGACTGGCCATCTTGGCTGAGGACCCTGATTTCATAATGCTAAAGCCTGTGAATGGTTGTTAGCAGACCATCCTGTGGAACCCAGAATCCCATTAAATTGGGAAAAAGCTCATTACACTTTAACCACTCACAGTGACAGAGCTTCATTTCATCACTACATACCACAACCAGACCGTCACACAGGATTCACTAGTCCCTGTCCAATTACAGGACACTGGACGACAGATGGAATGACTCCTATTGGTGTGCTCTCTCTCTCTCTCTCTCTCTCTCTCTCTCATACACGCCTGTGACGCTGTAGTCTTTAAACAACCCAAAATCTCCACAGGAAGCTTTACACATACACTATGCCAAGTCCCATTCCGTCCTCCAGCCTTGTCCTTCTCATCACATACATTCAATGTGACTTCCATCTCTCCCCTCCCCCACATCTCTCTCTCTCTCTCTCTCTCTCTCTCTCTCTCTCTCACTCTCTCTCTCAGTCTCTCATCATACCTCTTGTCGGGGGGTGGTGTTTCTTGGCCCGCTGGTGCCTCTTGAAGGTCTGGAAGGTTGGCAAAGTCATCTTGTTCGGCCAATCCGATCGCCAGGGATAAAACAACCATCTTCCCTTCCCTGCCAAAGAAAACATCAGAAAGGGAAAGGGTACAGAAGCCCATTAAAATAGCTAAATAAGCCTCACTAATTTGACATGTTTCATGTAAACACTCACACACATGCACACCATCCCTCTCTCCTGGGGGCATTTCCCCAAGGCGTCCGTTCCTCAAGAGCTCTCTCTGGTGGAGTGCTTCAAGCTGCCAGGTGACTCACTCTTTCCTGGGCTCCACCTCATGCTCCATCTCTGCAACTCATCTCCACATTGATCTTTTGGCATCGAAATTTTCTTTTTATTTCAGGCTCCCCTCATCCTCATATTTCGGTCCTCCTCTCATATTCTGCCATTATTCCACTCCGGTCTGTGGGATCTGTTTTCTGTTTCCTGATTCCCTTTGCTTGCCATCCTCTCATCCCTGTACACTCTCTGTACTTTTAGGGGGGGAAAAAAACAGTTCTTCCTCATCCTGCTCTTAATAAAAGCTCATTCATTTTTCAGAATGTGTGTGTGTGCAAATACAAGAGCTATGGTTACGGACATTTTAGCTAAAGAGCTATGGATGTTTCAGCTGTTCCAGTCAATGCATGCTTTAGATCATGAAGTCAAACACTGACTGCCATTGATCTTATTGTTTGTCTTTCAACAGACCTCACTAGGCTCTTTCCAGCATTGATGAGGCAGTATTTCTTCCTCTCTCTGTTTCTTCTCTCCCTCTGTCCCTGAGATTCTTCTTGTTGTGGTCCAGGATTTGCTCTCGTCTGTGTTCTCGTGGCCATGTTCTCCACTAATTCTCTCCTCTTAAAAAATAATCTCTTTCCTGCCGATACTCTTAATTAGCAGCTCTCGGCATCTCTCCACCACCCCTATAGCTTCTCTCTCTCTCTCTCTCTCTCTCTCTCTCGGCATCTCTCCACCACCCCTATATCTTCTCTCTCTCTCTCTCTCTCTCGGCATCTCTCCACCACCCCTATATCTTCTCTCTCTCTCTCTTGCTATCTCTCCATCTACCATCCCCTACACTGATTTACACACTGAGATGCTTTATTGGCAGATCAGCATGTAAACCAGCCAGAACAAGGTAGCACTTAAAAGGTGACACTGGGGAGGTATTACCAACGCCCACAGTGGTGAATCGATTACACTGGCCCTTAAACAAGGGCCACTCAAGGGCCCTTACAGCACACCCCACTAGGGCTGCGGCACTATAGACATTCCTTTCCAGCGGTATCCAACAATGCTTTTGTGGTAATACCGCAACCAAACCCCCCCCCCCCCCCGTGTTTAATTGTTCGTTCATTTGATGTTATTTGTCCCTTAAAACGTTGGAATTGTTGAGCTGAAAGAGTTTAAGGAATTCAAAATAAACATAATTAAAAAGACTGTTGCTGCATGCCATGTCTATCTTGTCTGTTAATGTCGTTATGAGGTGCAGTCATGAGAATTCATTGCACTAGCGAAACGTCCACTTATAATTACATGTTACATATCATACTCACATTTATTTGAATGCAAAATTTGCATATTTAATTTGTGTTTTCCAAGCAATTAATAGCATTCTGACGACTGTCGGGGCAGCAATACAAATACAAACGAGCTATGGTCCACCACCAGACTCGCAAAACGCTTCTCCTCAGTGTCAGTCCTCTCGATTGATTTGATTAGTCAGTCGACCAGAAGGTTACAATGACGTGGCGCACTTGCTAAATGTCATGTGTATGCTCAGTGCCGAGGTCTGAGCGGTGTAGAATGGTTTTCTTGTTTTCATGTGGAGAGTTTAAAAAAACAATATGTGTACTGTGGATGTGATCCTTTTCAAAAGAAAAAAGTGAGCGACAAGACCACAGACTAAGTCAAAATCTACATGAGGATGGCTGCCCTCTCAGATAAGGGCAAAAAAACTATTATGACGGTAATGACAGTGACGAGCTGAACAATAACCACATCACCGCCATATCGCGGTATTAGGAGGTGTATCACCGCATGGCGTGATGCTGTTATTGTTGCAGCCCTACACCCAACATAAACACACACACACACAGCTGCACACACAACACACATGGGTGAGAGAAAGAGAACTCTAGATCCAACCCAAGGCTTCTTCCCCTGTAACAGGGTTGTTCACTGGGACCACAAAGACCATGGGGCCTTGTAGAGAGAGGGTGACAGTGTGTGTATGTGTGTGTGTGTGTGTGTGGGGGGGCCGGAGGAACAGCAGATTGGATTTAGAGGTTCCTGGCAAAGTTAGGTGAAGAGAAGGAGGAGGAGGAGGAGGAGGAGGAGGAGGAGGAGGAGGAGGAGGAGAATGTCATACTTCACCCACTACTCATCCGTGCACTTATTCTGTTCTCTTATTTTTCCTTCATAAGCAATACGAACTACAATAAAAGAAAGTATCCTTGCAGGCCACTGGCACTACTCATGCTGGAGGAGATGTATTTTAAAGGCTATTTAAAGGCGCTTTCATCCCAGCACAATACCGTCTAACCTCTGGTTAAGCGACAGCGACGCGTAACAGCATCAACGGGAGTGTATGAGCGACGATTCCGCATGCAGATCACGGCCAGGAGGCAGTTGGGCCACTGCACCGCTGCTTTCTTCCTTCAGATCTCTAGCCATATTGAAATGTTGACAATGGCGCACGTCTTTTGGAGCTGTTTCGTTTCTTTTTTTTTTCCCCTCACACTCTCCCCCCGCCCGTCTCCTCCAGGCATCTGGGGTTCACTCGGCTCTTTCACTGGAGCCTCTCCACCTTCCTGGAGGTGCCTCCTCCCCGTGACAGTGACAGTCCATCCTGTGGGTAATGATGCTGAGGACAGGAGATCAATGCCGTATGGAGTTAACCTGCTAACATCCTCTACATGCCGCTGCTTAGCCTCCGCCACCCCGCCTTCATGGGCAGAATACCCACGCAAGGAGCTGATAAACACACACGGCTGTGGATGTGTGATTGTGTGTGTGTGTGTGTGTGTGTGTGTGTGTGTGTGTGTGTGTGTGTGTGTGTGTGTGTGTGTGTGTGATTGTGTGTGTGTGTTTGCTACTATGCTTCCCACAGGCTGCCATTCATATGATGCAGCGCACAGCTATAGCCATTAAATGATGCACTCCAATAAAAACACTTTCTAGAGTAGAGTGCTGTCATCTGGCTCTCAGTTTTGCAATATAATAGCGCCACTCAATCCAATTACACGTTTGACTAACCCAATCCATACATTACCATATATCTTTACCGCTACTTTTTTTCAATCTACTTTGCAGTCCCATTTTGATGGCTGCGACTGCTATAGCTGTTACCTTCTCTTTTGCTTACGCGTAATGTCTGCCACCATTTTGTCTGGTTTGCTTCTACTTTTGTTGATTGATTTAACTGAGGTCACTCCATATTGGATTTGTCTTTTGTGGTGACGAAGCAGCAATGTCACTCGGGTCAGGGCTGCGAGAGCCTATGCGCTGGGCATAGCCTGTGCGCTGGCCTCCTGTCGTGACACTGTGGAGTAAATCCATTAGCGTGATAAATCAGTGCCTTCCTATGTGATCCCTGCCATGTCACAGGGTCACAGGGTCACCAGAATCACACCTCACTCCCCATCTAAGTGGCTGGCCTGGGTACTCGTGTCGTTCCCATAGGAACCACTCATAGTACTGAGTTATTTTGGGATACATGTTACTGGTGTTTATTAGTGCTGCCAAAATGAACACTCTATTTATCGATTGCTGTTTATTTTAAATATTGAATAAGTTAAAAAAAAATGAACACCGTTGCCTGGGTTTTGTTATTATTTCTGTGGTTCAATGGTTCAAATACTCGAGGACATCCAACATACACCTGACACAGAGCTTAGCTGAATTCACACGCTTGTTTAGGGAGCACTTCAACTTACAGCTAATCCAACGAGCTGCACACCACGCTCTACCTACTGACCGCTTGACCTAGTCGCCAGCTCCCTTCAACGCATCTCCCTCCCTAAAAGTCTGTCTCTCTTCTTCTCTGCCTCTCTGTGTCTTCATCTCAATCCCTGTTTCAAAATAAAAGTCCCTTCACACTTTACGTGCTACACATATAACAAATATGCCTTTCAAGCTGACAGTCCATTTTGATGGCCTTGATGGTTTTATCGTAAATCTGTAGTTCACAGAAAAGAATCTGTGTTGATTCTACATTAATTCTGTAATTTTACATTTAAAGATCATTATCATATCATAAATAGCATCAATATTGTTACAAGCCTCAGCCTTAAGAAGAAAAAAAGCAATTAATCGTGATTAATCACAGGAAATTGTGCGATTAATTAGTTATTTTTTTTTATCGATTGACACCACTAGTATTTATATTCACAGATGCTTGAGCATGAATGCGCATGCGTGAACACACACACACACACACACACAGACTAATCCTCCTCCCTGGGCCTTTTCCTACCCTGGTGTGGGCAGGTGTCAGTGGTACACACACACTGAACCCAGACAGATGGACACACAGAGCGGGACAGAAGGGCACAGGCAGGCTGAGAGCAGAACCAGGCGTGTTAAATATGAGACGGAGCTGAAGCGGCTAATACCACCGCAGCTAAAAGAAAGAGACGGAGACCTTAATGAATGGTGTAAATGAGACATTACAGAGACAACAATCATGAGCACACGCTAATTATTTAATTAAGCAAATTGCTGCCTAAGAGTATAACAACCAGCAGAGCTCACATTCCCAACCATTAGCAGGAAAGTGTTTTGGAGAAATAGAGAGAGAGATGGAATGACACCAGAGACCACACAGGTAGAGATGTACAAAAGACAATAAACAGGAGCAACAAAAGTACTTACAGGAACGACTTGACGTCCAGGCCTCTGCGGCGAATCTGTACCATCACGTGGTCCACGCTGCCCGGGTTGGAGCGAGACCTCCCTCCTCCTCCGCCCCCCCTGTATCGTGAGGACCCTGCTCCAGCCGGACTACCACGAACCCCCCGCGGACCTCCCCGGTGCCCCCCGCCGCCCGGCCCCGTGTGCAGCTGGCCCAGGCTCTGAGATGTGGCCGGGGGGTCGTTGGGGCCCGGCGGAGGCTGGTGGGTTAGGGGCTGCTGGAGGCTCTGCTGCCTCACCAGGGGCCGTGGGCGGGCGGCCGAGTTAGGGATGTGCTCCAGGGTGGAGGCAGAGGACAGGGAGGGGTCCCCAAAGCTGCCCAGATGGAGGAGAGAGGAGTGGAGAAGCAAGCAAGTGATGGGGGGGGGGGGGGGGGGGGACACATGCAGGGGGAGTGATAAACGCGGTGAAGGGTGAGGATGGTGGAGGAGAGAGCAGGGAGATGAGGAGACCAGGAAGGAGGTGAGATGGTGGACAGAGAAATGCAAGGCAGTGGTGGTGGTGGCAGGGGGGAGGGACGGTATGATCAAAATGGAAGAAGAGAGGAGGATGTAAAAAAAGTGAGAGAATGACACAAGTATTCAGGTAGGGAGAAATGAGTGATACGTGGAGGAAAAAGAGCGATAATCGGAGAAGACAAACATGTGCACATAGTGTAGAACAAGGAGGGTAAGAATGAGGAGAACAAAGACCAGTCAGAGACATCCATTATGGAGGAGAGATTCAGGGGGATGACGTGAAGGAGGAAGAGAGAAACAGAGAGAAGTCAGGCAGATGCACCAGAAACACAAGGACTGTCAGTGGAAGCCTTTACTCAATGTTCCTCACGAATCTTGGTTGGATTCTGAGTCTTCCTACTCTTCACTTAAACCAACCAGACCCCATACATTTCTTTTCATCTAAACATCATCACAGCTTATGCATATATACATTCGCATGCATGACTGTATAAGCTATGTTTGTAGTTTTCCTCAAAAACACTCACTAATGGTCTGCCCTAGAAATCCTTTCATTCCACTTACCCATGCAACATTCCCTTTAGACATCCCTACATGTTTCTCTCTTTCATCTGGTTCTCCCAGTCTTCCTATCCCCTTTGTGTGACTCTCTTTCTCACTTTCATAGCTTCAGGTTCTGCCTTTTATTTTGCCTTTACTTGTGGGTTCTGTTAACTGTAGACCTGAGCCCAAGTCGTCAGTCGGGTGCCGGCGTCTGACTGGAGGATTTACTGTGCTTGGACTGGGCTGAAAACACTCTTTGCTTTGCCCTGCCGTTGTACATCTTGTTGAGTGCTCAGGGGAGGTGTCTTAGACGAGGCCATTTGTGAACGGAGGACTGGATTAATGCCAGTAATAATTCTTACTCCGCTCTCTCAACTCGCCCTCCCCTCCACACACACACACACACACACACACACGCACACACACGCACACACACACACACACACACACGCACACACACACACTTTTTTCCCCATGCACACGCTGTGTGAGGCTGGTGGTGCTGATGAATCTGCGACAGATGCACATGACCGTAAAAGATGCATAACTCAGCTTTGTTATGGTTAGTGGGTAGGAGAGTTATAATGACACTGGCGGTGTGACTGGCAAAATGTAATTGTTTCCGAATGGGCCACGCAGGCAAACAGTGAGCCGGTGAGACTAACACTTGATGAGTTGGCGTGTTTGGCTATTGCTGTGTTGCTCCAGAGCAATCTCACCAAAAGTATACACACACACATCTCCAATATTCAGACAAGTGTTAGATTTGCACAAAATGCAGACAGCGCCTCTGGTTTTATGCTTAATCACTCAATTGACTGCATTTTGATGGTGTTGCAGCTTGTGTTTATCCACACATTAACGACCGTCTCTCCTTCCTAACAGATTAGCTGCTCCACATTTTACTGGTCTTGAATGGGTAGGAGAAAAAGAAAAAGTCCCAAAAGAATAAACTACAACATGAAGACAGCAGGATGAATGGAAAAGCAGACAATAAATGGTAGCGTGAAGAAGGGAGGACATGGCAGGGTTGATGAGGCGAATTAAGAAATGAAGGAGACAAGGACAGAGAAGGAGACAGAGATAAACCACTTTCAGCACGTGGAGATATCATTAAGCTGTCTGAGCCACCGGTGAGGCCAGTTTGGCAATGATTTTCTTATGAATATTAGCACTGAGCTCTGACTGACAGGCTTCGCCTTGGAATCTGTGAAGGACTTTCAAATAGGGCAAACATGAGAGAAAGTGAAAGAACTTCAAACTTAATTTCCATGGCCAAAAACTTCTGGTCTGATCAATGTCTCTTCAGCATTCAGACTTTAAATATTTAATTCTTATAGCTTAGGTTTTTCAGCTCACCTCGCTGGTTTTCAAACAGAAAAAGAACGATTTACCAATTCACCAGCATGACTGAACACTCACCTTGAGTGCAAATATTTTCTGGATGAGGCTGTGAAGGCCTCATTATGACCCAAGGCTAAATTCAGGATTCATGAGGGGCTGTGCACACCCCATCTTGTAATTAAAGAACCTTGGGAGCGCAGTATGTAAGGCAAAGCCCAAATGGGGGGAGTGAGAGGGGACTGACTGGCTTCAACTGCACACAGGAATGTGTGAAAATCCTGGGAAGAGTGAGGCACTCCTAACTATCCCAAAATAGAAAAGCAATTATAGATGTAGGATGTGTGTGGATGTGGACTGAACAGACACATGAGAGTGGAGAGTGCACGTGGGGTGAAGGAGAAATGATAACAGCAGTGTGTCTGATGTGTTCAAACGGCTTTTTCATAGAACCGGAAAAAAAAGCTGTGCATAGAAAAATTTGAAACCCAGAATTAAAAGAAATCATACAGAAATGCTACATTTCAGGTGTCTCAGGTTAATGTCTCAAACACATATTTGGCTTATGCAATGATCTAAACTACTTTGCTTTGATGTGTCTGTATGTGACAATCCCAAGCAGATAGGCGAGGTGTAGAACTCCCCTTCCTTATCTATGACTGCTTTACAAATATGCCTATCCGCAAAACATCTCCATTCCTCTCTCTGAGGACCCCTGGATAAGAGTTTGCTAACTCCCAACTGGTTTGGATCTGTGTCGGGTGTCTCCATGCAACCTCAGCTCGTGTGTCCTGCCACTCACTTGCTGGACCTCAGGCCTCCGGATTGCAGGTGGCTCTGGACCGTCTGCCATTTGCCGGCCTTGCTGCCCCCTGCCACCATGCTCTTTAGGCTGTCACTGCGATTGGGCCCCCTCCCCGACCCTCCCCCGCCCGCCTCCCCTTTCTCCACTGTCCCACTGCGAGAAGACAGTCAGAAAGAAGGAGACAGAGAGAGAGAGAGAGAGAGAGAGAGAGAGAGAGAGAGAGAGAGAGAGGGCAAAAGGGAGAGAGAGGGAGGGAGAAAGAGCACGAGGAGGTGGACAGCGACAGAATAATTAGTGTTGTTTGTGAGCCGCCACACACGTGGAACTTTCACAGAAGAAGCAGCAGCAGCAGAGAGGGAGCAGAGGGGTGGTGGGACCTCTTTCAGTCCTGTCACAGCACTTTAGTTCTAGAGTGCACAGCTGCAGAAGCCAAGAGGATCCAGCGGGTCAAGGGGATGTCGGTGCTGGGTTAGCTGGGAGGGAGAGTGCCATCGACTGCCTACCAGCGTGTGCCGGGAAAAGAAAGAACTAAGTGGTGCAGTTGAGCTGTGGGTGCCTGCATGACTGGCCATTTTAGTGGCATACCTAAGAACAAGCGCACTCCGTGAAGCCTTTGAGTGCAGGTAATACAAAAGAAAAAAAAGTCCTTACAAATGATTGCGGCTCACATGGAACCAACCATGGCAACCGCAAGCAGTTCCGATTCAGTACTCAGTCTTTTTCCCTACAGGTTAATGAGACTGGGCAGATTGTGCCACCTGTGTGCTATGTGTTTGCTTCTTTTCAAACTGCACTTGCATTCATCCCTCTCCCACGTAACCCAGCCCCCAACCCAGACTCAGCTCTACGCCTGGCCAATACAGAGACAGTTCTGGGTACTGACAGCAGGAGACAGGATGGACACAACCAACGCCACCACACAGAGCACAGTCACCCAGAGAAGAAAGCAGCATATCTTAGTATTCTTTCATAAAATAGTGAAGGAAATGTCTTAATTGAACACATTCCGCTATACATTTAAACACGCCCTAAAGCAGCCAGAGAATCCTAAGTGTTCACGTTTTCGGATGAACAGTATAAGCTTTACTTCAACAACTATTTTCAGGCCACAATGGAGTCTTAGGAATCTGTGGATACACTAAGTCAAACAGCTACGTGAGCTTTTTTTTACAAACTAAATCATATTCTTTAGACTTTCCCTTTAAGGTTTCATTGCCAGTAGACACCGAAATGTTGCACCTCATTTTCTCATGAGGTCTTAATGGTTAAAATGTTAAAACATAACCTTTGGAGAATAACCCCCAAAACTTGAGGTGATTAATCAAATTAAAGAAATCAAATTAATCAAAAAAACACTTGTTGGTCCAAAGAAATGTTTGAAAAAAAAATCTGTAACTGCAAATCGCACATGTCAGAATTTTGCATTTCACTGAATGTGATAATAATATGTACGGTAAGTACATAATCATGAACTCACTCAGTCTTTTAATTGCATTTGTGTTCAAAGAAACTTACAGCCAGTTAAAAAGTGAAAGTGATGCATGACGAAAGGCAGAAAGAAACGACACCACAGGTCAAAACTACCACACAGCCAAATTAAAAAAGCACCACAAGAACACAGTAACCACTTTCAACGGTCAACCCTCTAGAATTCAGAAAGGGGGCAACTAGGACTTAGATAGCTAGGTTTGCATGGTAATGGCAATGTTAGGGAGCCTTAGAGATTCCATTAGCATGGGTGTACATGCTGGGCTGGTGACTCTGAGGGTTGACCGTCTCCATGGTCGGAGCCCCATGGGCTGGCAGTGATAGGCTGAGGGTTAGGGGGTTAGTGAGCTGGCAGGGCTGTAGGGAACAGGGGCTTCCGTTTTAAAAATACCGAATACTTGTTTAAGTGGGTCAAGTGAGAGAGGAAGTTAGAGTGGGGTGGGGTGGGGTGGGGAGGGGTGGACGAGTAGAGATGTGGAGTATGTCTCAGGCATTGGCAATCAACACCGTTTTGCTGATCCATGTGGTTGCTTGGCTGTGTGTGGGCTGCGATGTTGCTATGGAACAGTGAGTGTGCATGTGGCGGCCGTTTGCATGTGGCGGAGAGAGAGAGAGAGAAAAGTGGGCTGATACAGTCGCGGCATGCCAGACTTCTGCATCTATTACTGTCTCCATTCAATTAGCGGCTGATTTATCCTGGGAGCGCTGTGAGAGACTACTCTCTTTCCAGATAATGACTTCAATTAAGCAATTAAAACGTGAGGCGGTGCATGACTTGGCTCACCCCACCAACCTCCGTTGGACTTGCGTTACGTCCCTGAGGAGGGGCGAGGTGGGGGGGGCGGGGAGCACACAGAGGTGCTGTGGCTTACCCCTAAGCACCCCGCGCCGCGCCGCTGCCATGGGCCATGTGTCTGTGCCCTGACTGCTGATGAGTCCACACGGCTCAGAAATAAAGCTGCCATTGATCAGGCAGGAGAGCGGCAGTAACAGTATGCTTGTGTGCGCTTGTGAGCGCACGACTAAATCGGAGTGTTTGCTGGGCGGACTGTTTAAATTGACCATCACTGTGTGCCCTGGACGGTGTGTCACTCCTCAGAAAAATAATGAGCAAATAATGACTCCATTTTGTTCCCTAGGTACGATCAGCGGACACACTTTATGAGCACAACTGTGGCGTGACTAGGGGAATACATGATAGGATGGCATGTACAAGCCTATGAGGTTTCGCTGTATGTGTGTGTGTTTGTGTATTTGTGAGCATGTGTGTGACTGCAAATTGTTTTATGTGTTCTGTTTGTTGCCGGTGAGAGAGAGAGGGAAGGCAGGGTAGAGGGGCAAAGGTTTAGGGTCAGTGAGAGGAGTAGTCTTTTTTTTTTTTGGGAGGGGGGGGTGTTTGTTCCTCACACAGCTGAAATGCAGAGGGGTTGCCCCCCCCCAGCCCCTTCGTTACAGCCCTGCACAGAGAGAAGGGGTCCCTTACCAGCCGCGACCGAGACTCACTTGGGCGTGAGGCGAGGGTCTCCGTAGGGGGCATAGGGGGACATGTTTAGGAGGAACTCCTTGGGCGGGTAGGAGCTCCAGCGCTGCTGCACAGTGCTGCTGTCATTGTTATTCCAAAAGTCCCTGTCTAGATCGCTGGGGCCAGAGAGAGAGACAGGTCAGAGCAGCACAGCCAACCATACTGGGGCATAGGGTCAAGGGAGAGGGGTCTCAGGGAGAGAGAGAGAGAGAGAGAGGGAGAGAGAGAGAGAGAGAGAGAGAGAGACAGAGACA
The DNA here is from genome assembly GCF_900700415.2 of Clupea harengus. NCBI lineage: Eukaryota > Metazoa > Chordata > Actinopteri > Clupeiformes > Clupeidae > Clupea > Clupea harengus. Next base: position 29,740,583 of record NC_045157.1, read on the forward strand.
GAGAGAGAGAGAGAGAGACAGAGAGAGAGAGAGAGAGAGAGACAGAGACAGAGAGAGAGCGAGGGTCAAGGGAGAGGGGTCTCAGGGAGAGAGAGAGAGAGAGAGAGAGAGGGAAAGAGACAGAGAGAGAGAGAGGGAGAGAGAGGGACAGTGATCGAGGAAACACAGAGACAGATATAAAGAAAGATAGAGAAGAGGGATATGGTCACACTGGAGCAGGGCAGGCCAAAGAGCCGCATTGCGAGACAAGCTTCTGAGTATACAGTGGCATTGAGGGGTCAGCACTGGGGGAAAGGGTTACTGATAAGAGAGATTGAGGATAAAACAAGCATTTGAGGAAATATATAGTAGGTGGCTGCAGCAGTTGCGAGAGCAGGAGCTGTACTCTGTTGTTGATAACAAAGACCTGGGATAAAAAGCACAGTGTCTCGGAGAGAGAGGCTGGGCTGTGGAGGAAAAGGGAGAGGTATCAGAGATAGCACACAGGCAGTATGACATATCTAAAGAGGAAATGAAACACTCTCTTTAGACTGGGCTTGCTAAAAGAGACAGCTCTACATTCCATTCTACTTTCCTTAAAGATAAACAGGTGGAATCAGTAATGGAACACTCCAAACTCATTTGTGTAATTCCCCTCCCGAGGGTGTCCAACTAAATCACTTTACTCATCACAGACATTCAACATCAGAGAGAAACACCTGCAAGGTTGTTACTATGAATACACACCGAGCAAACAAGAGCAGAATGGAGAGAGAGTGTAAACATGAGGAGAAAGGAAACAGCAGAGATATCCCACTGGTCGAGACTTTTTGATCAACAAACAGATTAGAGATAGAAGGACAGACAGACACAAAGAGACAAGCAGAAAAACAAACAATTTGTTTACGGCCCTTATTAGCCATAAACTTTATATATATATAACAACTTACAACTACAACTGCATTATAAGTCACTGATACAGTATACATGATTTAGACAATTCGTTGAGTATAATATCCGTGTAAATCTGACTATTTAGTGTTGCTGTTCAGTCCTTCCCAGCCCACCTGTACATGATATTCAATCTAGAACTTGATTAAATGAGAAGAAATACTGCACCAGGCTTGTTAGAATGAAGCAGAACCGAAGGTATCTCTACACATGAAATGTAAGAGTTCACTGATCCTGTATAATATCGGCATCTAAGCTTGTGGGAAGGCAATCGGTGATTGACAACCTTGACTTGAATCTGCTTAGTTGCACATCCAAAGATCTTCAATTTCATCTTTCAATGTGACGTGAATGAGCTTCCTTTTATGCAGCCGTTGGGCTCTGCAGGGTGGGCCTCTGTGAGCGTGGTCTGGGGTGAGTGAGGAATGAAGTGAGGGGGTTTGAACGCCGCCGCACATCTCCCCGCGGCACTGCGTGAGGGCATGACGTGCGCGTGGCAGCGGTTGACCAGATGCGGTTTTGCTCCCCCGCCCCAGTCTTGTCTGCCGTGCTCGTGAGAACACCCCCGGTCCCCTGCCTGGCGCTTAGGCACAAACACAAGCAGGCCCATTATCTCCCACAGATTGTCTCCTTGAGTGCTCCTGCCTCGCACGGCTCGTAAAAATGCGCCTGCCTGCTTGCGGCTTAATGATCGTTTGTACACAACGATTATGCGAATCAAAGAGTCTTGGGGGCGTGTGAGGGGGAGGCTTCCGGGAGATAGTGCCACACTGCCGTGGGAGAGTGGATCACCTTTTGGTGATTAGCCAACTGGACGCTAAAGCGGAAGGAACAATAATGTCCATCTTGTGCTTGATGCGCTCTTCTAATTTGATTGGAGCCTGATTAACATTCAGGGTGCACAGCGGCAGACTTCACGCTAAGTGAGGCTCAGGTTCCTAGCATCTATGATTAAAATGAAGTCAGTTGCACAACCCACCCAAAACAGGCAGAGACTGCACAGATAATTGGCACTCTTAGCACCTTTTCAGACTCACCTATGCTCCCCCCTATGCTCCCCCAATGGGCTTTTTTCACAACTTTCTACAGGTCTGCTTGACAAAGGCCAGAGACTGGGGCTAATCTCTAAAGACAGGGGCAGACTTTATAGATGTACACCCCTAAAAGGGTGGGAAGGACTGGACACAATTATCGGCCACTAACTCTACCTCCCTTTGTCCCAACCCAAGGAAGCCGGGTCACCTACTTCAGGCCTTTGTTTTCCCCTCGGCCTCGGGAAGAGTCTGGGGTGTCTGCTGGCTCCACTCCAGGCTTGTTCCTCTTGCCCTGGGGACACACACAGATACACACGCCAGACAGGTCATCAGAGGAATGGGTAGAGATGAAGGAGAGCAGAGAGAGAGAAGAGAAGGGGGTGAGTACAGAAGGAAGATACTTCTAACTCCATGCATGAGAGAAGAACCTTCAGCTCCAGCTGCCCTCGCCTCAATCTTTCTTTCTGAGGATGTGAACCACTCTGGGAGAGCGGCCAATTATGTGCAGTAAATGGGTAGGTCCCCAGGGTACGCCAAGAATATAAAGTGCACTCTTACTTTGGCTATAATAGATCAATTGTTGTTATTTGAGTTTGTGTGCTCCATCTGCCTGCTGTTTGCTTAGTTGCCACAATCAAGAGGGGCCACCTTAACGGGCGATAACATAGCATTCTGTTCGTCCATCATGGCAGCTCCCTGCCCTGTCTCCATTTAGGAATTTGGAAATCATTTTCTGGCAAAGGATTTATTATTCATTTCTGAATCCATCACCTGCCAAAAGCAGTGTACAAGATGAGGAATGATTTGAAATGACAGACAGGGAAGCAGTGCTTTGGACACGGCTGGCAGCTTCCAGCTCCTAAATGTGATTCGATGGAATCCAGTGTTGGGAATGCATGTAACAACGTTACATATTTAGAATACAAAATAGGAGTACTGTATTCAGATACAGTTACAATATAAATTGGTGTTAATCAGAATACAGTTAAATTGATCACTTGAAGGGATTACTTCTGTAATCATCATGTGTAGGCTATTCACTCTCAAATTCAAATATTACCATAAGCCAGCCTTTCCCATAAGACAGCGTTTCTCAAATTGCTGCCGGTCTGCTGTGAGGAAGCTGCTGGTTTGCAGAGGCATGCCGCTGCCACAGTCGGTGCTCGGTGCTTCTGTCACTCGCCAAGTCCTTAACTTAACTTCTTGCTTAATAACATTTTATTCCTGCTACCTGAGTTATTGTTCAGGCATGGAATGTCCAAAGCAAGCAGGCAGGCCCAGATGCCTTTTTAAGGAAACAGCCAGCACCTGACGATGCAAACATAAATGAAGAACCAGAGGAAACTAACATTGCCCGTTTACTTATAATTACGACCCGTCTTACGTTAGACCTCATTTTATTTCCAGTGATAGCTTCCTTCCAAGCTAGTGTGTCACTGGCAAACCAGGCTGAGCAATGAAGAACACATTCAAATTCCACTGCTGTTAAGAATCAAAACATCTCTGAGACAAAAGAGAACTTCTGTTAAACTAAAAGGGATGAAAAACTATTTAACCGAAAATGAGACACTTGCAAAAACGTTTTATTTCACACCACATTTCAAAATATATATAATAGGTATAAGCTTGTCTCAGAAAACACACGTTGAGAGTCCATGTCATAATGTCTTCCTCGCTTATCGATTGTGAGAACGCAGTCACACCTATTACATTAGAATGACGTCATTAACCTCTTTATTCACTGCATTATTTCCTGCCAAACCATGTTTTTAAATAAAGTCTGATTTGTTCAGACTACATTGTGCAAAAGCTGTTCAGGTTCAGGTGCATCTCTCTCAGATTGTACCAGCCTAAAAAACCTCTCAAGTTTCTGTTGGGAATGTAAAATCAGTTGAAGAAGTTGTAGGCCAATATATCCAGCCAGCAGGTTTTAGGCCCGTCATGGGTCAAGTGTTTTACAAAAAGGCATGTAACTTCCCTTTCTGATATGTGTTGGTAATGTTAACAAAAAAAAGTGAAGTTTGGGCATTGCTAGTTTTGGCTGTGATGTATGTGCAGACAAAACATTGCTATTGTAGATTCTTGATGTTGATAATGTTAACAATAATAATAATAAATATAGCTGCAGGCAGCAATGGCGGGTTCCTCCAAAGATTGCGAACCAGGGAAAAATGTATATTCTGCACAATTTGTCACTGTATAGAAAAATCCATGCTGCAGACTTACCAATGGGATATTCAATTTGAAATGCAATACTGTCAAGATCCACAAGGGCCTTGGCTTCAAGCTAAGGGGTGAGTGGGGGCTTGGTCAGGCCACAATGTCATGAAATAGTGTGTGTGCGTCTCGAGAAGCTTGCGCGTGTGTCAAGGGAAAGTCTGTGTCTGTGACAATTGGAGCATGCGCGCAGGGGAGCAAAGGAGCAGAGAGGGAGACATTACACTGGAAATCACCCTAGCAATTAGCCAAGCATGCATGTTTCAAATATTCACCAAAAATCTACTTTTCATCTTACAGTCAACTTTTTTTCAGATTTGTGTACTAAACATTCTCAAGTGTCTTCATATGAACTTGTGATTGAATCAGAGTATCACTTTTTGAATGAAAAATGTGTAAAGCATTATTTTAGCGTTAGCGATTAATGCAATTTGCTTTATATCAATCATTTTTGAAGATATGAAGTTGCCTTTGCACATGGGGACATGTTGTAGTGTCTTCCACGTGCATACCAAGTTTGGTGTTGATATCTGAAATATTTGCTGAAATATGACTTCACTTCCTGTTTGAAGGCTTTTCTGCTGAATTTCAGTGGCTGTACCGGACAAACGGTTGTGAGGATCAAAATTCTGTTGAAGAACTTTTGTGAGGCTTGGTCTGAAGATCATCTCTGGTGATTCTGAAGAAGATTTGACAAAAATTGTAGGAGTTGATGCCTTTCAAAGGTTTTTGATAAAACCGGAAATTGCGGAAAATCTATATAACCGGAAATTGACGCCATAGGGTGTGTTGAATTCGTCTTGATCCAAGGAATCCAATGGTACCTCATTTTTGAAAATCGGTCAAACGGTTCAAAAGTTACAGTGTTAACAAAAGTCCAACTTTGACCTGTTGGTGGCGCTAGTGTGGTCTAGTGGGAGACATGAAACTTGGTGTGAGTGGAGAATTGACTGTCCTTAATGAGTGTGCCAAATTTCAGAAAAAGTTACCATACGGTTCTAGGGGCTGCCATTGACTTCAATGGCACAAGAATAATAATAATAATAATAATACCTACAATAACAATAGGTTTCCTCCTGACGGAGGAACCCTAATAATAACAACAACCATCTGCCTATAAATCTATCTATCCTTACTGCAAAGGGGGGTCGTGGGTTGGTGGTGGTGATGGTGGGGGGTGTGCAGTTGGGGGGTCGTGGGTTGGTGGTGGTGATGGTGGGGGGTGTGCAGTTGGGGGGTCGTGGGTTGGTGGTGGTGATGGTGGGGGGTGTGCAGTTGGGGGGTCGTGGGTTGGTGGTGGTGATGGTGGGGGGTGTGCAGTTGGGGGGTTGAGGGCGCATTACCACCCCAACATCTGACATAACTTTCAACCACAGCAGATAAAATGTAAGACAAAGCTGATGTAATCCTAGTATTTAGAACACATTGCTCACCTTGAGTAATCTAACAGAATACGTTACAAAATACATTTTAGGACATGTATTCTGTAATCTGGGGTGGAATACATTTTAGGACATGTATTCTGTAATCTGGGGTGGAATACATTTTAGGACATGTATTCTGTAATCTGTGGTGGAATACATTTTAAAAGTAACCCTCCCAAAACTGACCACAATAAACAGAAGCAAAACACAGTCTGCCTCTCAGCCCAGCCCGACTTGTGCAATGTACATTCAAGACCCGTATGACATAGCGTAGACCATTAAAGAACATTCATATCACAGCAAACACACACACACACACACGCACACACACACACACACACACACACACACACACACACAGCTACAGCCTCTGGAAGTGCGTTGTGCTGGTTGCGGATTGTCATTTGAAGTGATGAAGAGGTACTTTTGCAGAAAGCAGCGTCTCACTTCAAACAGACTGAAAAATCTGCCCTGTGCTTCTCCTGACAGCACCATTCCAGATCTGTTAAAGTGGCTGCAGATGGAGGGACACTCATCAGTGCGCACCACAGACAGGAACATGCTCTCTGACGGGTGTTTCCACCGATCCCCCTGCACATTTACACTTCCTAATGTTGCCAGAAAATGGTTGCCAATTCACTCCAGTGGTGGACTCGGTTCGAGAGGAGGAACATGGGATGACATATAATAGTGATGGGGAAACGTATCATAGAACATGTGGATGAGGAGTTTTGATGTCCTTCATTGGTGTGACATGAGTGCCTCCCATCCTACTCATATACGCTGCCAACATCCTCTGACACTGCAGGGCCATTCATTCCACAGTATTATTTACACAATATGACTCTACAATCAGCACCAGACCTCTACAATGTAAACACATACACACAGACAACACAAACATGCACACACACACACACACACACACACACACACACACACACACACACACACACACACACACACACACACACAACACACACACACAAACACAGACACACACACACACACGCACACGCACACACACACGCACACACATGCACTCATTCAAGTGGGACACAGAAGGCAGGAATCTGACAGGGAAGAGTATGCTATCAAGTGCAGCTCATCTATCATTTAATACTCCCATAAAATGTTCAGGAGTTAGGTAAGGGGGGGGGGTGAGGAAGAGGAAGAGAGGGAGAGCGGGAGAGAGATAAAGAGAGGGGAAGGACGAGGGAGAATGAGGCTGATTGAGAGGGTGGGTGGCACACAGCACCGAGGGGAGGGAGGGGGGGCAGGCTGCTGGAACGAGAGCAGGGCCAGAGGCGCGCAGGAGAACGGCAGAGGAATGGAGGCAAGAGCAGAGGAGAGAGAAAGAAGCAAAGTGAGGGATGGAGGGAGAGAGAGAGAGTGGGAGAGAAGAAAGCGGGAAAAACAGGGCAGGAAAAGCATAAGCTCGCTGGGGGGGTGGTGGGAGGATAAACAAGTGAGTGACAGGATGTGTGGGTTTAGAAATGAATTAAGAAAACCGATGAGGAGACTGGGAATAGAGACGTCAGCAACGGCACTGGAGGAGGGAAACGGAGTGAGAGACAAAGAGAGAGTATGTGTGTGTGTGTGTGTGTGTGTGTGTGTGTTTATGTGTGTGTGTGTGTGTGTGTGTGTGTGTGGGAATGAGAGTGTTTTCTCTTGCGGGGGCTGGCTGGTGTGTTCCCCAAATGGGTTTTTCTTGGCACCATGCTGGAAATTTGTGTCACAGCTGAGGAGCAGCCACAAATCCCCCCGCACCCCCCCACCACCCACCACCACCACCACCCCCCCTTACTGCCTCACGCTTCCCCACTTCCTCACGCTTCCCCACTTCCTCACGCTTCATGTCCGCCCCCTTCCCCTCCCCATTCCCACTCCCGATGCCTTCATCCTCGGCTCTGGTCTCCTCCTCCTCCTCCTCCCCTCCTGCGCCCTGCCAGACAAACCATCTGGGTCAAATTTGCATTTACACGTGCTATCGCAACAGTAAATGGTGGGGAAAATATGCCAGCACTTTTCTTCCCTGTTGTATCTTTGGCGTGCTCCAGGGTGGAAAATGGGCGTCAAAATCCTTGTTACACTTGTTGTGCTCCCACCATGTTTTTTTTACGACTCATTATACTGTCCCGTCAACTTCTTTAAAGCGGGCAGCCATATTTCTTGTGCTTCATGAGAATGGGACTCCTCCTTCCCAGATCCTTAGTACTACCAGGCATATGGAATATATCACGATGTACATTTGTTTGGGTAGTTAGGTGAGTTGGAGGGGGGATCCATCGATAACCCATAACCATCATCTCTGCTTTCTCACTATAGATTTCTATGTTTGTTCATATTTATAACTGAGTGGCATTTCTCTGTAATTTATTGGACTGGGATCAATGAATACCCTTGGCTTGTGATATACTGCCATTTGTATTGCAACACAGCTTTAGTTTACAATCGACCACGATTTAGACAAATGGACAGGCAGTCTATTTCAGGGCAAGGAAAATGGTGGGGGTAGCAGCTGTTTTGTAATGTATTTTCTGTGGCCTGCCCTGGATCTGGGACGTAGTGTTTGCAAGAATCCCTTCTTCAAGCAAGTGCCTGAGAGATGTCCACGCAATGCTGTGCTCATCTTTAGCATGGGAGGCAGTCACTCTCACGTTTCCTCTGCTCATTACTCTGTGCTGTATTCTTGGTGGCATACATATTTTACTTTAGTGGACTGGTGCATATTGGATAGTGGTAGCTGCAGCAGGAGCTCTCGTGTCACTTTGGCGAACTCTTAGAGATATCAGGCTCGAGGATGCCTCTAAGTGCCTTACTTCACTGCATGTGAGCCACCAAGTATGAGTGATCCCATCTGGACTAGACTTCCTAATGGAATTAAACAGGGAGAGGAGAAAAGGAAGGACAAAGCACAGCAGAGAGGAGGGGAGAAAAAGAGATGAGGCAGCAGGTCTCCAAAATGGTGACAAGGACTGCGAAGGACACGGGGGTTAAAAGAGCACGAAGACAGGAACAAACAGAACCACACCGATGAAGGACAGAGAGAGAGAGAGAGAGAGAGAGAGACATAGAGAGAGAGATCTACAAAAAGGACCCTTTACGCTGGAGGATGCATCGAACAACAGTGTCAGGGGAAAGAAACAAGAGAACAGCAGAACTGGGGGGAAAGGAGGGCATGGAGTGGTGGAAGAGAACAAGGAGAAACAGAGGGAGGAGGAGAGAGAAACGAGCGGAGGGCAAAGAGAGAGGAGCCGTGGAGATTAGGGGAATTGAGGGGGCCGCCGTGGGAGAGTAGGAGTGTGGAGATGTGTGTAGCCGAGCGCCAGAGACGGAGGCCCAGATAAACAGCCAGGGAGAGGGCTGGAGTGGGTGCTGGTGGTGGAGGTGGGTGAGAGAGGTGGATCGCCCGCCCGTGTTGATCTGCACTTACTCCCACACACACACGCATGCTTGCCAGTCCAGAGGATCAGCACGCATGATGGGCAGCATAATGGGAAGAGAAGAAGAGAGACAGAGAAAGAGAAGGAGACATAGAGAGAGTGAGAGAGAGAGAGAGAAAGAGAGAGGGGGAAAGGGAGAGGGAGAGAGAGAGAGAGAACGGAAGACAGAAAGGCAAGGCGAGAATTTACGGAGCGACCACATTCACCAAGCTCTAGTAATCCCCCATG